>NC_134271.1:25230422-25530422 GCF_031893055.1 Leptodactylus fuscus | reverse complement strand
TAAATTGATGAGTTTTCTTTGGCCTCTCGACACACTTTCACTCATCTGTAAGTTAGTTGTCGTGCACTTCCTAGAAGTGACTTGCTGTATATTGTTCTGTTGAAGCTCCAGTTGTTGGATACGATCACATACATTTTGGAAATAAGTATGTAGCAGATTTTCTTTGGCTTCCATACCTGAAGATGGTACTTTCTTTGGTTGGGACTGGGGCTTGGCACAGGTTACTGATTGTCCCTCATCAGCAACCTCCTGTCTTTTAACTGTGCAGATCTGGGTGCACAACATCCCCTAGCATAATGTCCTTCTTTACCACATTTGTAGCAGTGGCGACATGTATGACCTTGATTTGATGTCTTGCAGGCCTCACAAATTGGATTCTGCTTATTTCTGGAAGTTACTTGGGATGAAACCAATCTTGGTTCTTGAGAAGTCTTAAGTAACTTTTTCAATTCTGACATCTCATTCCTCAGTTCTTTCACAGCCTCCTCCCAGTTTGTCACTTCTGTATCTCCTGAAGGTGGAACTTTCTTTGATTTTAGCGTAGGTGGGGCGGTTTGAGTTGTAGATGACTCTACTTTTGTAAGTAATCCTTGTTGTGTGGTACCAGCCTGCATTTCGCCAAGTTTGCTGATTTTGCTGGAAGAGTACTTCTTTAATTTCTGTTCCCTCTCTTGTTCCCAACTGGCAGCTTCATTCATTTTCTTTATTAATATGTCATCAGTGACAGTGGGATCATCCAAATAAGGTTTCAATTGGAATTTAATGTGTTCACTGAGCAGTCCTGTTCCTACTGATCTCAGGAATTTCCTTTGAATCAAATCCGTTTCAAATTTTTCCTCTGCTCCCACTTCTCTAGAGGCAAAGAGAAGTCTGTCCTTTAGTTCTATAGCCCTGAAGAGGAAATTTTGAGGAGATTCTTTGCTGTCTTGCGAGATATTTACCAGCCGGTGGTATAAGTCTGAGTTGCTCTCCTCCTTGTAGTGTCCTTTTAGGATAGTCTTCAGCTGTGGCAGTGTTAGATCACTTTTCATCTCTAACATATTTCTTATACTCAGGCCGGGGCTTATTGCTTTAACTACTGCCTCAATCACTTCTAATTCACTGTAGCCCTTTTGCAGTCCCATGTCTATCTGGTGCATGAGATTTGTGTAAGACAGTTTGTCTTTTTGACCTCTTTCACCAATTTGACCACTAATTTTAAAGTCTTTCCGTATTGTCATTTCTGGCCACATGTTCTGTGGAGAAGTCCTGCAGTACGTCTCTCTCTCTGACACCTCTTGCTTTGTTTGACTTGATGTCTCAGAAACAAGGGCTTTTTCTAACAGTTTGCTAGATTCCTGGAATGCTTTCTGCAAAGTAAGGTACTGTGCCTTTAAATCTTCCAATTGAGTCTGGGTCTTAGTCTCTTTTGCCTGTGCCCCGACCTCTGCCTCTGAATGCAGATCTGTAATGAACTGTTTGCACTTTTGGAGGAACAGACAGGTAACATCTTCATCCTCTGTTTCTCCCACTTCATCAAGCAGTTTATTGATAGCATTCAGCAGGTGCCTGCGGGTTCTGGCTTTAGAGATTTGCTCCCCTGGCACTTTAAGATATTTGCTAACAGCACCCAGTTCATCAAATGTTAGATGCAGCAAGGACTCACTAATGTCATTAATACAGCTCTCCACATCCATTGTCAGTCTGCTGGGCAGGATCTCACTGAGGGGACACTCACAGGATATCACTGAGATGGCTGCACTTTACAATTGGTTCTTTTCTATCTCTTATTGAGTGAATTCTGCTCTGTATCTTCTATGAATTGTCACTCAATCCCATCCTCGTCGCCATTTTTGTTGCACACCTAATGAACTAACACTGGTGTGGTTGGGGGGGTTTATATTCTTTATTCACCTTATCTGTAATCATAAGGGACATGCATCAATATGGAGAGTAGGACCTCCCTTCTTCTTGCTATCTGAGGTGCACTACAATAAGTGTCCTTACATACTATCTAGTAGTTATACATTAGCATCAAGTTCTCAGTCATTCCTAACATCAGTGACTGTATCAACATATACTGAACAATACAATATGAGAATATAACAACAACATGGCTGCAGCAATTAATCACTGTACCTGTAATCATAAGGGACATGCATCAATATGGAGAGTAGGACCTCCCTTCTTCTTGCTATCTGAGGTGCACTACAATAAGTGTCCCACCAGAAACACACCTCTGAGATACATGGTCCCACTCTAGTGTCAGATTACAGGACCTGTAAACTGCTAGTCTGACACTAGGTAATATCCAAATTTTTGTGTGGTGGATCTTTCTGTATATATCTCACATATATCTCTGCTATATTGTATATATGAGGGATAGCTTCTGTGGATTTGACCCGATTGGTCAGATACCTGTTTATAATGCACATTGTGTAAAATCATCCTTGTGAAGATGGTTAAATTGTGTCACAGTATTAACTGTTTATGTGCTTATGGGTTATGATGGGACCACATTGGACCCCCACAGATCTGATCACTACGATCTTTCCAAAGGATGGGCGATCAGTATATGGTGGAAATGGAAGAATTTGAGGTAGACTTCTGTCTCCTATTCTTCCTTCCTTTCCATCCCTCCACCTTTTTGCCGCGACTTTTACTTGCTTATTAGGCTCAGATGACTGGCTCAGATTGGTGGAGTAGTGGGCGCCATGGAATATGTGGCGAGACTGAGCTGGGCGCTTTTACGTTTGTAGGTAATGTATATGACATCATCTGGTTGCTGTATGCTGTTTTATAATAATAATATCATTATTATTATTATTATTATTATTATTATTATTATTATTATTATTATTTATATACAGTGTGTGTGTGTGTATATATATATATATGTGTGTGTATATATATATATATATATATATATATATATATATATATATATATATATATGAAATTTTTTTATTTTATTTTTTTCATAAAGGAAATATTGTTGCATTGCCTACCGATTTATTAAAAAATAAGTTGACGTGATGTATTGCGAATATATAAAATGTAATATTTATTGGGATTTTTTTTTTCAGACGGCTTGTTTTCGGGAAGAAAGGGACGTCTTGGTGAAAGCAGACACTCAGTGGATCCCCACCTTACATTATGCATTTCATGATGAAAATTACTTGGTAAGACATTTAGGTTTTCGGAAATATTCTAGAAGTTATTTGTATATAGTTAGGTTACTGGTAAATCCCATAGTAACCACAATTGTAAGTTATTCACTGTGGTGTTACTGAATCCTGTCTCTAGTATTTTGGGTCTCTTGAGACATGAGCTGGTCACATGCATTTGATAGATATCCATAAAACCTACCAATTTTAGTAGGACCGGTCAATCATCTTATACATATGGACGATCTCACCGAGTCTGGGGGTGATGAGAAATGGGTTGTTGGAATTGACTGTCCGATCTTTGCTCTCAAGGGGTTAAGCTTCTGACAGAGGTGTTGACAGTGATTTCTACCCATAGAGAACATACTGTATATTAGGGGGGTCAGATGAGGTATCTCTGGAGTTTGACTGGCCAGGGGATACTTTTTGACACCGAGACACCAACCTGTAACTGCTGACCTCTAGATAATAGGAATTAAAGACGACCTCCAGATAATATGAAAGGGTCCCAGTAAATATTCTGCAAAAACTTGCGCTCTCTCTCGCTCTCTCTCGCTCTCTCTCGCTCTCTCTCGCTCTCTCTCGCTCTCTCTCGCTCTCTCTCGCTCTCTCTCTCTCTCTCTCTCTCTCTCTCTCTCTCTCTCTCTCGCTCTCTCGCTCTCTCGCGCTCTCGCGCTCGCGCTCTCGCTCTCGCTCTATATATATATATATATATAATAGATATATGTATATAACACTTTCTGATCTAAAGATCCATTTTGTTTAAAGTACCTGGTGATGGACTACTATGTTGGAGGAGATCTGTTAACGCTTCTAAGCAAGTTCGAGGACCGACTGCCAGAGGAAATGGCTCGATTTTACTTGGCTGAGATGGTGTTGGCAATAGATTCAATCCATCAGCTAAAATATGTTCACAGGTAAGACACTCCCAAAGACACTCGGAGTTCATAGAAACTTCTGTAAATCTTTCACCCTAACCCGTGTGCCAAGTGTATTTCATATTCATAGTCTACCATGGATCTGTTAAGATAACAACATTTTTTTTGTTTGCCCTTCGGGGTATCTAAACTATGAACGTTATTTGATGTAGAAATCGCCCATTTATGAGTTAAAACATTTTAATAGGATTTGTGTGGCCAAATATATTATTTATGCTTTTCAATAAAGAAAACAGAACAGAAGCAGTGTCACATAAGGAAAAAAACAGAAACAGGGTAGTCGTATCATTATAGGACGAGTGGGCAAAATGCAATATAATGCAGGTAGGCAATGACCATACACTGCAGGGTCAAAGAACAGAAATAAACAACTAAATATAATCACACAGTCTCCCACCATTTATACCGCCCCGCGCCCTCACCTACCCTCAACTCATCCAATCAAATGGCTTTCTCAGACTTCTCCAGCCAACATGACCATAGTTTATCCAACTTGTGGGGCATCTCCTACTCGGGTATAGCAAATGATAAAGTAGAACCAAGGGCGTAACTTCAGGGGGTGCAGAGGGTGCAGTCGCACGGGGGCCCATAAGCACTGGCATCAGCATTGAGATTGCAGCTTCCATCTGGCCCATAAGCCAAGGAGACCCACAGATTACCCGAACCACACTAAGGTGGATTAAACTCCTTAGCACCCGTAACCATCACTATCAAGAATTCACTGTAGCGATAAGGTGAAGGTAAAGATTGCACCGGGGCCGCAAGACTTTAGTTACTCCACTGAGTAACTAGTGTTCGAAGTACGCCTGGAGATTTTCGCACCATGATGACCATTTTACTAGCACAAAAAAGGTAGCGTGAAAGTGGCCACCTACAATATCATTTAGTAAAGACAACCCTGGGAAGTGAATATCTGAGGGAAGTCAAAGTGATCACGTTGAAAGAACACAACTGCTGATCCAAAAGGGAGACCTCTTAGGACAGGACCATAAGCAATATATAAAGGTGGGCAATGCAACTTGACAATGGAAGCAATTTGCAGAGGAACATTCGCCCGCTCTGTGTAGTCTAACCGGTGTATAGTAGAAGCAGTGAAGAAACAGGACTGGTCTCTTGCGCTCACCTCAGTGTCAAAAAAGGATAGTTCAACTTCCCTCCAAACTTCAAGAAGCCCAACTCAGGAGCGAGGGAACCCAACTTGCAATTGGAGGTAGTAAAAGAAGACATGCCATGGGACCCTGTGACACTGCACAGGTCCTGCAAAGCAAAGGAAGCTAGTTTCACTGGATAAAAGTTAACCCTGGAACTTTACCCCAGCCCTTATCCATCTCATTGTCCACAGCAGGCCCCAGAAGTGCAACAAATAAGGGTTCACCTAAAGAGGGGTTCTCAGGAATGGCAGAGAGGTAGAATCCCCCTTTAGGATAGCATGTGTTACACACCACACTCGGGCCACAGTTTCTATCAGTAGCAGTTCTCTGCAGAGAGATTCATATCTAGAAAGATCTCCAACTTTTCATATGAACCCACAAGAGCACCCACCAGCACTGTAGCTGCATTACTCAAATCAAGGTCTATCCACCATAGCCATACACTAGCTGGTAGGCTGAGTAGTATTTATATAAATTTGGCACCAAAGCCCCATAGGACTTTTGGCCATACAAAACATAAAGATTTATCAGTTTCAACATTGAAGTTACAGAACAGTTTTCTCCAGGCATTAAAATGTGGGGATGGTGGGTTGTTGGTGGGTGGTGGTGATTGTTGTGTGGGGTATAAGGATAGGCAATCAATATTATGATTTTGGGGAAAACCCCTTTAAGTTGGGTATCAGTGACATGTATCACTAATAATATCCCATTTCCATGTAATATTCAATATGTTTTTACTCCTCAGAGATATCAAACCAGATAATATTCTCATTGACCTGAAAGGCCACATCCGACTTGCTGACTTTGGGTCTTGTTTGAAGATGCGCCCAGATGGCATGGTAAATATACTGACGGAAGCCATTATTATGTCCAGTGATGTCATCGGATCATGTTGTGAAATTATGGTTATAGTAATGTGTGGTCATTGATATGTCTGATAGCATTGCTACAGGAGTTTTGTAGTTAAAGGAGGGGTGGTGGAATGAAAGAGTTATACTTCTAAAACATATAGAAGTATATTACGTTATTCTTGGACTGCAGCACATAACAGGCGTACAATAGAGTGAGTGTTTATACTTCACATAGGGAGTAGAACGGCCCATGCAGAAGGGGTTTGGTGAGCGTATTCTACCCTAAATTTATTCGCATCAGGCGGCCATAAGAGCTTTTACTCATCATACCAGAGGGATCCAATGTATATCCCCTGAAAACAAGTTGGACAGTGTGTTCTTGCTCCCTCCTAAATCTTCTCCAGGTCTGTTGCTCGGTGCATTTACATGTACAGAGGATGTTTTGGTCCAGTCACTACTTATACTAAATCAGAATTTCCCAACTATATGGTCTGTGCAAAATCCTGGTTTCTAAGGACCATTTATAGGTTTTGTTTTATGGTACTTCTTCAGGTGGAGTCATCCGTTGCGGTCGGCACCCCAGATTACATTTCCCCAGAAATTCTCCAAGCCATGGAGGACGGCAAGGGCAAGTACGGGACGGAGTGCGACTGGTGGTCACTTGGCGTCTCCATGTATGAAATCCTCTTTGGAGAGACTCCTTTCTATGCAGAATCCCTTGTAGAGACGTATGGAAAAATAATGAACCATGAGGTAAAGTAAATAGTCATCATGTCTTCTCATGTACTGAAGATGACTTTGATTAAATTGTCAGGATATGCCAGTGTCTTATATGTCCTGTATGCTTGTGCGGTGTATTGTATAACTGCTTTTCTTATTGGTGCAGGAACATCTGCAGTTCCCGTCAGACATTACTGACGTATCCGACCACGCAAAGGATCTCATCAGGCGCCTTATTTGCCGACAAGAAAATCGACTTGGAAGAGGTGGTGTTGATGACTTTAAGAAACATCCATTCTTTACTGGAATAGCCTGGGATAACCTACATACAGCAATTCCGCCTTATATCCCGGAGGTGGACAGCCCAGCAGACACTTCTAATTTTGACGTGGATGATGACTCCTTGAAAAATTCGGTAGGTAATGGTTCGATCTCAAAACGTAACCCCACTTGAGTATACTCCAAAAGTGTGTGTGTGTATACGTACGTGTGTGTGGTTTTTTTGCCCTCTTCATTTCTGGTATATTTATTTCCAGGAAACCTTGCCTCCAAATAATCACAACGGTTTTGCTGCACATCTACTTCCGTTTGTGGGATTTACATTTACATCCAACTGGTATGCATTTTAATATTCCATCTAACTCTACTTTATAGCTGTGGACACTCTTGCTAATAGACCTCCAATGCTTATTATTCTTTAGTTCGGCACTTTTCAATCTCTGTGGCGGGTCTCACTCCCTGGTGAGGTGCGGGTCCTTTCCAGTGTCAGTTTCAACACAAAGCAGGGACTTTAAGCAGAACCTGCACTGATAATGCAAGTGTTGTATTATCAGTGCAGTTTATGTATGTAGAAGACTAATATTGTAGCAATGACATGGCTATAGTGGTCGCATAGGTAGCAAGTGGGATCACATGTTTGGGCAAATAATGAAGCAGATTTCTAATATACTGGCAACATAATCCTGCTATAGTTAGAGCGCTCGCACTATATGATGTGTTGCACCTCCTATATTGTATTACCACGTGGCACAGTGACATGTAGTAACTGCTGGTTTGGAAGTCGGCCTTGGTAGAAATGTTATGCTTATCCTAAGATATCCAGTTGACGTTGCGTAGAGGAGGAGGTCTGTGTGCAGAGTAGAGAGTGATATCAGGTATAATTTTGGCAAAATACCACAATGGTTTGGTCTTATTTAGGATCTGTGTGGTATATTTAAAACACTGGGGTGGAATTTATTAACATACATTGGTGTTACCTACGCCCATCTTAATCCATTCCCCTGCTGGCACAAGACGTGCCTGAATTACTAAGAGTCTCTGGCCTCTTAATAACAGGTATACTCCGTAGTAGAAGTAGCAGTCATGGCAGTGCGACCGCATTCACTAACATGAGTGATGTACTGGCAAGGTGACCAGTGCTGTCTGCACTGTGGAAGTCGTGGCCAAAGTCGCCATGTAGCCCTAGTCCTAGAGATGGTCATAGCTGGATAAGGCTGTATTCATATTAGAGTATACTCTTACATTTTTTGGTCCATTATGTGGCTTGAGCTGAACTCTATGCTGTGAGGTCTCCCGCATTAAGTGAGTGGAACTGCAGTTATTAAAAAAATAAAGAAATAAATTCACTCCTTTTGATCTCTTAGGTCATTTTCACATGGTCAGTATTTTCTATCTGTATTTGCACCCCAAAACCGGAAGTGGAACCTATGGAAGAGATACAGACCATGTGAATGGATCTTTAAAATCAGTCAAAACCAGGAGCCTTGGTGCAGATAGACGTCCAATATAAGACAATAAATGGCAAAATGTTTTCTAATAATAATAAATTTTTTACACATTCATATTGTGTGTGTGTGTGTGTGTATATATATATATATATATATATATATATATATATATATATTTATATATTTATTTTTGTGTGTGTATTTTTTTTCTCTTATAATGGCTGATTGTAATCTTCTCGTGAAATGACAACTCTATATTCTGTACGTAGCCCATTATCAGACAAAGGCACCCTGGTTAACTGTGTGGTCAGTAATGGTATGGGAACCAGACCGGAGCAAGAGAGAGACTCCATTCAAGGTAAGACCTTCACAGACAACTTACGGAAGATTTTGATCATACAATATGTTATATAGATTTGTGTTTTACTTTTTTTTTTTTTTTATTTAATAAAAGCCCTCCATACTTTATGTATATATAAATATATCACGCCAACTTAACGCTGTCTGTCTGTCACACAGAGGAATTTGGTGCTGATTTCGGGTTGAAATCTGCACCAGAATCTGCCTCCTGTTGTCTTCAATGGGAGGCAGAGATTTAAGGCGGGATTCTGAAAAATGTGTCCTGTGCAATCTCGCCACGTATACTGTGGTCAGCCCCATTCAAGGGTGGAGAGATCCCTGTGAAAGCATTTAGGGTATTTTAGGTTTCTCAGGGCAGTACACGACATGTCTGAAGCTTCTTTCCTTCAGGTCCTTGGCCATACTCAGTACTGGGTTTAGCTTTGCTCACACACAGAGCGTGCACCAGAAGCATGGAGACCGAGAGACACAGCCGTCTGCTAGAACATTCTGCTATACTGGCCCTAGGGAAGGAAGAAAGTGTGCAAGACTTCAGATGCTGTTTCTCTGACTTCTTACCTTCACTGGCATCTCATATTGAGCGTGACTAAAGAGCTGACACTGTGACTAGTCAGTGCATTAGACCCACCCAGATGACTAGACATATGGATTGAAAGTGTTGTGTATTTTTTTTATTTTTTTTTAATAAAGCGTGTCATTTAATCACTTGTTTTTGTCAAAAACATACCTTTAAACCAGTTTAAGAGCACTGTAGCCATGTGGTGGGGGGTTAAAATGGCAAATCCATGACACCGATTTCCACCAAGGCAGAACAAAGGCCGCAAATCTCTGTCACGAGATCAGAGGAGTAACTGCACCCTGTGTGGCCCATGATGTCAAGTGTTGTAAAAAATTTTTTTAAAGTAACATTGTTTTCCTACTTTTTGTTTACATCAGGTCCTTTTATAAAATACTGCAAGTACATCTCATAGGTTACCCATAGTAAAATGTTTCCCCTATTATTGGGACAGCAGATCTTTGCCAAATGCTTCTTGTTGGGTGAAAGAATTGAACAATTGACTTTGTTTGTCCAGGTGTTTCTTAAAGGGAACCTGTCAGGGCGATTTGGGAAAATTGGGCTGGGGGTTTAGTGTCCCAAATAGACCTGTTATAATGTATCCATGGCCACATTAAAAATAAAAAAATCTCTATACTCCCCTAGAGATGAGTCTCATCGGACTCCTCTCTGGTGACTCCTGCGATGTTCTTCAGTGAAGTAGGAGACTTACAACATGGCTTCACTGCACATACCCCCAAGAATTGCGCTATAAGAAGGTGATAAGGACCTGTAGGTGGTGTAGATGACTTCTTAAGGTGTCTCCCTGTTATTACAATAACTTGCGACTTGACAAACCTGGTGAGAGAATCACACACCTCTCTCCTAGTCAACAAGTACTTAATTTTATGTATATGGCCAACTTTGTGCCGTTTTTGGCTCAATAGGTGTTTATTCACATCTCTTAGTCGTGTTGCAATGTTTGCGGTAATCTTTTTTTCCTGAATTGCAACATGTAACTATATCCATGACGAAATAAATCCAAGTGTTGTGAATGAAATATTTTAGTTCTCAAAGAAAGAGGTGTCATTCATAGTAGAGATTCCTATGTTATACTGTAGAAATCCTATATCCTAGATTCCTGTCTTACAGCCGCCATGCAGAATTCCCATGTTTCAAACCCTGAGACCCCCGCCAAAGATCGCGAGATTCGGAGTCTAAAGACAGAGATGGAAATTCTCCAGAAGAAGTTAGCAGGTGTGTGTGCACTGTGTGGTAACTACTTTACACTGTGTCAATGCTATATCCTTGCACCCCCCCCCCCCCTCTAAACAAAAACTGCTAAAAAAAAACCCAACAAAACAAACTGGTAATACCGGAGTTGTCTTTGAGTGATGTTTCAGAAATAGACGCCATTCCTAAAATAGACAGGTACATTTGACTTCCTCACCACCAAGGTATTTACTCCCGTAATGACCAGACAATGCGGCAGTTGTACTTGCAGGATTATTGACTGTTATGTTTTCACTTGTGGCATAGCTAAGGGGGGGTTTAACCTGGGGCATGTGCCCCCCGGCTGCTGATTCAGGGGGCACCATCAGACCACTGTTATGTTTTACACTGTTATGTAACTGCAGACACATGTGAATCGGCCCAATGTTTAAAGAGGGTCTTTCACCCCTCCCCCAACTCATTACTTTGCATCCTTCAGTGCATTTGGAATTTTTTTTTCTCTAGCCACCGAAGTTCCTGAGCAATCAATGCTGTTAGTTTCAGCATTCAATATGCTAACTAGGCTCTCTACTGTCAGGTGGGTGGTGCTTGCTTGGAGCAGACTGACTGAGACCACCCACCTGAAAGTAGAGGTCTTCATTAGCATATTGGGTGCTGAAACTAACGGCATTGATTGCTCAGGATCTGTAGTGGCTAGAGAAAAAATTCCAACTTCACTGGAAAGTTCAGCAGCACCTATAGGAGAATGCAAAGAGTTTTAGAAGGTGGAAGCGGTGAAAGAATATCGTAGTCCAGGGCTAGTCGGTAATAACCAAGTACGTAAAAGGTAATTTGCCAGTTTACTCCACAGAAAAATCCACAGAGCATGAGACCATATCAGGAACACAAATTCAGTCCTTGGAAAAACAGATCAGGACCCTCAAACAAGATAAAGATCGATACTCTAAGGTAATTTCTAAGAACCGAGTGAGTCTTCATGAAAAATTATTGTAAGACTTGACAAGCAATAACCTACATATCACATATGTGGCTATACTCATCCAGTGCTCTGTTTTTTTTTTCATTACAGGATCTCACTGAATTGCTGGAACAACTAAAATCTCAAGGAGAAGAACTAAGGAACGCTTTTGAGAAGCAACGAAAAACTCAGGATGAACTGCGACTAATGGAGGACAAGTGTGAAGGGCTAAGTACCCAAAATAATAGGTTGTCCCGTAGACTGAAAGACAGAGAAGATGAGGCAGAAGCGGCAGCAGAAAAAGTGAGGACCTTGAGAAAGGACCTGCATAAAGCCGAAGCCAGTAGACGGGAGGTAAGAACATATAATTTGTTGTCCAGGCCATAGAACTTCTTTTGATATTTCCTTCTCCTTACTATTTCCTGCCACCTCCTCCATAAAAATATTTCTTGTATCTACGGTTTAGTCAACCCACAAGTCTACAAAAATGCTAGTGCCCTCATCATCTCCCATATAGACTACTGCAACATCCTTCTCTGTAGCTTCTTTATTCCAGTCTTATTGGGGTTATCTAAGGAGAGGACAAAAGTTCCTTGGTGGTAGAAATGGTTGTAACGTAAGAAACAGCGCTATTCTCACTCCTCCAATACATAGCAGCAAGGAACCATTGTTTGGTTTTCATTTTCTAGGCAGAATCTCTAGTGGAGGACCTGACCCTAGAAGTGGAAAGACAGAAGAAGTTGGTAGAAAGAAGTGACGCGCAGGCAGCCCAGACTTTAGAAGATCTGGAAAGAGTGAAGGTGAGCGGTCTGTAAAGTCATCGTCTGTCCTAATGGTTTTGGAATACCGATTTCTAGAAGAGCTTGAGTTGTGTGATCTGGGGGGTGTAGTAGTGAAACTGCCTATTCATCTATAGGTACAGCAGGCCGTTGCGTCCCCAGTCATCAGCGGATCGCTTCACAACTATGAGATGAGCCAACAAAGAACAGAATTGGAAAGACGGATTCAACAGCTGGAGGCAGAACTTTCTCAATCGAGAGAAGAGTCTTCACGTCGGGAGGCAGAACACGCCAATGAGACCAAACTACTTCGTAGAGAACTTGGCGAGAAGGAGGAGGAACTGATGTCCTTGAAACATGAATTAGATGGAATACAGGAGACCATTGGCAAAACAAGAAATGATAGGTAAATATTATACTTGGACCTTCTGTGCTTAAAGGGGTTGTCCACTATGAAAATAATAAATGATAGACCGCTGCCGACCTCAATCTGTCATTTTAGAGGGCCCCTTGCTTCTCACAGTTCCAACTGGCCCATGTCAACAAAGTTACATTTCCTTATCAACATGGACAAGGGATAACCCCTATGAGAATATTGTTGATGACCTATCCTTCAGTTAGGTCATATATAGAAGATTGGCAGGGGTCCGAGTCCCAGCACCTCTTTTGATAGGCTGTTTATGGAGTTGTAGTGTACCAGAAATGTACAGCTCCATAAACTGCATAGTGGCTGACAATAGTACTGCAGTCTCAGTCTTAATTTGAATTGGACTTGGGGTTTGTTTTTTTTTGTTTTTTTTCCTTTAGGTTGTTCAGTAATTTTTTTATGTCCTCCATCTCCTCACATAACTTCTATTCTCTGGTCTTAATTGAAATGTTCTCTTCAAATATCTATCAATTAAGATTGTTTGTACTTAGAATTTCTATCCTATTCCTCGCTCAGTGCTCGCAACCAAGAGGAGGAGCTTCAGAACATACACAAGGCCAATGAACGGGAAAAAAATCAGCTTAAGGAAGAGAACCAAAAACTTCAGGAAGAAATCGCTCGGGTAAGAGACTTTCCCTGGAACCTCAAATATGTTCTATCAGCACCTTCAAGTCCGTCTTCATTAACCCGGATGAGGCTTTCATCACTGCTGAGATTTTGTAAGATCATTAAAAATATTTTTGATTTATGTAGTTAAAGACCATATCAGAAAGGATGTCCGCTTCTCAGAAGCAGATGGAAGAAGACGTCCGATTACTGGAAGATAAGAAAGAGACGTTAGCCAATTGGGAAGCCCAAATCACCGACATTCTTCAATGGTGAGCCACATATATGATAATAATTATAAGTAGAGATGAGCGAGTAGTACTCGAGCGAGTAGGTATTCTATCGAATACTACGGTATTTGAAATACTTGTACTCGATCGAGTACCACTCGCTATTCAAATGTAAAAGTTCGATGCAGAACCAGCATTGATTGGCCGAATGCTATACAGTCGGCCAATCAATGCTGGTTCTTCTCCTACCTTTAGAAGTCTTCTCCGTGCAGCTTCCCCGCGGCGTCTTCCGTCTCTGAATTCACTCTGTCGGGCATGAGCAGAGCCAACTACGCATGTCCGCTTGTAGTGTGGGCATGCGCAGTCGGCTCTGCCCAAGCCCGATGCCTGGCAGAGTGAATGAAGAGCCGGAAGATGCCGTGGGGACGCTGCAAGGAGAAGACTTCTCGGAGGACCCAGCCCGACCCTCACTCGTGGACTTGGTAAGTCTAATTTGATCGAACGTTGCCTACCCCTGAAACGAGCATTTTCCCCCCATAGACTATAATAGGGTTCGATATTCGAGTAGTCGAATATTGAGTGGCTACTCGAAACGAATATCGAACCTCAAACATTTTACTGTTCGCTCATCTCTAATTATAACCTATGATATAAATATCTTAATCCTGACTGTGTTTTCAACCAGTGATATCTCTGGAAATAATCTAGATAGCATTGCAATCTTAGTGTGTCCTTTCAATATACAGAATTCTTTTAGGGGTTGTCCAGGATATACAATTTTCAGCAAGGAGGCAGGGAAAGGATAATAATAATAATAATTAATAATAATAAAAAAGCACTGTCTCTCACCGTGGTCCGGTCCTGCTGCTCCTGATGGAAGTCCTCCCATCGCGTGACCTCTGAGGCCAATTGGCAGCCATTGCTTGACTTCAGGGGTCCCATGCGGTGAAAACCTCTGATGAAAGAAGCACTGGGGCAGCAGGACCGGACTATGGTGGGAGACACTGGGGATGGGTGAAGTCGTGGTTTGTTTGTTTTTGTTTTTTTATTTAATTTTATTTTATTTCTCCCCTTACCCAACCTCTTTGCTGAAAATTGTATACCCTGGACAACCCCTTTAAGTACAGGAGGATTTTAGCTCAATTACCAAGGATGCAATTAATTTGAAATACAAGGACCGTCAATACATGTTACATATGTACATATTTATTCTTTTGTAGGGTGAGTGATGAGAAACAGTCACGTGTGTATCTACAAGCCTTATCAGTCAAAATGACAGAAGAGTTGGAAACGTTGAAAAGTTCTGGAAATCAAACCCCATCCAGCAAGACTGGGGTAAGGAGTGCTGGGAGGTCTCAGGGGCTAAAAACTCATTGTCCCTATAGGGTATTTCCACACCGTGTAAGCCTTGATTCAATGACTATTCTTGGATGAATGTGTCTGATAAGCTTGAGGCTCGTGACACAGGATCTGCGGCTTGGTAGAGCAAGACACATATTTTTTCAGCATCCGGCTTTGTATCTCTGCCTCCAATGGAACGCAAATTCGTACGTACCTTTACACAGGCAGATACCGCACAGAGTCGGTGACCTGTATATTAGGATCTTTTTAATTCCTTTACATGACCTTTAAAGGGGTCACCAGGAGACTGAGAGTTGCCAGCATCCATCTTGGGTTCGTCTGGTCCCAACATTGGGGGTTACGTGTCTGGCAACCAGCTCTCTTCATCCTATTGCTTGTTATGACATGTACTTTAGGGCAGTGGTTCTCAACCTCTACTGAAGTACCCCCCAGTGAGAGAACCTCCCAACTGAGCACCCCCAAAGTGACGCTCACTTAAAAATGTTAATAAAATAACGTTTTATAAACATAATTCTTAACACAGGCTCCAAACAAGTCTACTTCTACAATGTAAGGGCCTACTCATTGCCCCAGTAGAATATCAATGTCAGTGCCCTCAGTATAATGGCCCAGCTAGTGCCCCCACATGTAGTATAATGGTCCTCACACTTCAGTGCCCAAAATGTAATAGAATTGCCTCCACATGTAAAATAACAACCCCCCAGTGTCATAAATGGCCTCTCCATACACAATGTCCCGTAGTGGCCCCTACATTAATAAAATTAAATAATTCTACGTACATAGGGATTTTCTAATATTTCTTGGTTTGGCCGAAACCACATTTTTCAGACGAACCTGAAATGTTGGAGATTTGTCACCCACGAACTACAATTATACTCTGTGTTTCTTCAGCAGAGGCTCTGGGACAGTGAATACACATAAGAAGCAGTGTTACTCGCCTCTCCTAGGCTCTGGTGCTGCTCCTTGAGTTTTTCAGGCTTCTAACAATGACTTCCACCTCAGTGGTCATGTAGCATAATGACTTGTCGTTTCATAGTGTCATTACACCACGTGACTTAGGTGACTGCTGAGGCCCATTGACAGGCCTAAGCAGCCCCTGATATCCTCTCTGGAGGCTGGAAGAGGAGAAGCATCGGAGCCCAGGGGAGGTGAGTAACATTGTTTATTCACCTTCTTGCGTCCCCCACTAATTATACTTTGAGGGTCTGTAGAGACCTCAGAGTATAATTGTAGGTCATGGGTGACAAACCCCACAAACTACCATTAGGGAAGGGGGAGATCTCACCATGGCACCCCACCGTTAAAACCACTGCTGTAGGGGGGCTAGCGGAATTGCAATGACAGAGAAGGGATTGGTTTAGCTATTACATTGCGTACATATAGTACGAAGCAAGAATACAGAGTGAGGAGAGAGCCAAACGTGACCCAGACAAGCCCAGGGTTATGAACCTGCAGAATCTTGGCCTGATGCTGATCACCTTCCGTCCTTTTAACTTCTCACTAAGAATAATTTAATTTTATAATATATATTTGGTGAAATAGCCACATCAATCATCTTGGATTATTACATAGTGTATACTTTTTCCTCCCTTTTTAGGAGAGCCAATGGAAAGCACGTAGGCTTCAGAAACTAGAGGCTTCGGCGCGACTCGAGCTTCAGTCCGCCCTCGAAGCCGAGATCAGAGCTAAGCAGAGTATCCAAGAGGAACTGAACAAACTGAAGTCCGAGAGCCTCGAGACTGACAGGTGCGGACGCTCATTGTGTAGAACTATATCGGGACTTTGTGAAATTCGTGATCTTAGATTTCCGTTACGTAACTGAACTTTCTGTGCTATGCTATTCACAGTATATTGTAGATAACCTATGTGATAAGTTATTACTTGGTCAAGAGGCAGATTTAATCGTGTATTTTCTGACTTCTATGTAGAAAGTTACAAGAGGCAGATGACGAAAACAAGACGTTGAGAGCTGAAATAGAGAAGTTGCGCGAGGAGGCGAAGACCAAAGGGACAGCAGGTGACAATGGGTTATCAATTGTGATAATATTACAGCTTTGAATTGCCCAGGTCTTCAATGGAAATTTCTTGTCTTTCAGAAAACAAGCCGCAGCGTTCTCTCATTCCATTTTTATCATTCCGTTCCGAGGTATGAATAGGCTTTTGAGTTGTACGTAATGGTGCAGATTTATGGAGACGGGCATTTCGTATGTCAATCTTAATAAAGGCTCTGACTGACACAGGGCAAGACTGATTTTGCCAGAGGGGACCTTGTGCCAGATGTGTGACACAGTATCACCCCTCTATGCCAGTTTTTAAGGATTGATAAGTTCCCCCCAATGTATATAAAGAATGAATACTCTTTTGCAAGTGGCGTCATTGGCAGCCTATTAAAGTGCTATTCTTGGATTCTCTCTCTAGATTTCTAGTCCCTTTAGTCTTCCATAATCTACAGTAAAGGAATATTTCTTGGCCTGTTTGTCACAGTTTAAGTGATTCTTTTGTTTTTTTTCCAGCAGAAGGACGTGGTCGCATCAGAAAACTCCGAACAGCCACCAGTGTTAAGCAATGTCATCATGAGGCGAGGGGACAGAACCGATGTGAGTAGGGGTCCGCCAGTAATGATTCGGTATTTCTTATTGAGAATTAGTACACTACTTTACTCCATTATAAGGTGGTTGAAATTACCATAAGCTCCTCTTGATGGATAGCAGAGCTTGTTCTATTGAAAATCAAACCAACTCAGTTCAAGGCCTGCTGGACTCTAATTTCTGCAGCCATGATGTGCCATAGATGTGTATATGACAGCTGCATCCAATTGGTGACCTTGGCGGTAGTGACAATATGTATGGGCAATGGCTGAAGACTGAAGAAAGTAGAGTGTACATTACTGTAATTGCAGGGAATTGAAGAGGGGAGTATAGGGGTTTTTTTTTTGTTTTGTTTTTTACACAGGCTCGGACTGGCCCCTAGGGGAACAGGTGAATTCCCTGGAGGGCCCCTGAGCCCCACTCTCTCCATGGGCACTGTATGACACATACAGATAGGTAGCATACAGTATCTCACCCAGCGTATGTGTCATTGAAATAAACCAATGTAACAAAATACCCAGTATATTACCTTAGATGCATTTCGTGGCTGAGATGACATCTTGGGGTGGAGGCAGGCCTGCCAGTGTCCTTCATCCCCAGGCCGACACGAAGACTCCGTTTTATGAATTTAAAGTATTTCATGGCTGGTCCTGTATGTAATGTGTAATGCTTGAAGTTATTATATAGTAAACCTATAGGATGATAAATGTTAAGTTCACTGTCTTATCTTTTTCCTAGTCTGTTAAAAGTAAAGTCAACAGGAGATCTGCCGGGATCTTAGAAAGTGTAGAGGAGTCCTCAGACAAGGTATCTATGTAGTCAAACTTTGAGACAGTTCACCTCAGATTCTTCTTCCATTTCCACCTTTTAAACTTTCTCTTATTTTCCGCCATTTAAGCCACAGAACCAAAACTTCATGACCAGACACTTGCCCAATCGTTTGTTCGTTTTGCTTCAAATTTTTGATAAATTTGCCTAATTTGGTTTTTGTCAAAAAAGGGTGCAGCATACACCTGAATTCTGACGCGTGGACCAGAGTGTTTCTGATTCCGTTTTTTCTATAACTTGCTTACAGCCTAGGTCGCACACCTTCAAAGTGAAAAGCTTTACGTCGCCAACTAAATGTCTCCGCTGTACGTCGGTCATGGTTGGACTGGTACGGCAAGGCGTGTGCTGTGAAGGTGAGACTGGCTTCTTTTGGATCTGGTAAGTTTTGTAATGTAATGGTTTAGAACTGATGTTCCCCTATGTTTCTGCAGTGTGTGGATACATGTGCCATATATCCTGTTGCGATGGTGCCACGATTTGCCCATCTCCCCCTAGTCAAAATAAGAGGCTTCTTGGAGTAGATCCGAACACTGGCAGCGGCACCGCTCTGGAAGGACACCTATCGGTTGGTCAATTATTTTTATTACTGTATTACTTCACAAAGAAGAATGGTAGAGACCTGTTCTTAATATTACAACTTTACAAAACCTGCCGATTCGTCCCAGTTGGGTCAAAAAGCCACATTCGTGCTCCATTTTTTTCTGTTTAACATATCATTTTACACACACATTCCTGCGCGCTCTATGCCCCATAGTGGCCCCAGTACACAGTATTACGCCCCATAGCGGCCCCAGTACACAGTATTATACACCATAGTGGCCCCAGTACACAGTATTATGCCCCATAGTGGCCCCAATACACAGTATTATACACCATAGTGGCCCCTGTGCACAGTATTATGCCCCATAGTGGCCCCATTACACAGTATTATACACCCTAGTGGCCCCTGTGCACAGTATCATACACCATAGTAGCCCCTGTGCACAGTATTATGCCCCATAGTGGCTTCAGTACACTGTACTAGGGCCACTATGGTGTATAATACTCAGTATTCTGCCCAATAGTGGCCACTGCACACAGTATTATACCCACTGTGGACACCCATGAACAATTTATTATACTCTGGGGTCTTTTCAAGACCCAAGGGGGGTGGGGGGGAACCAACATAAAAAAATACCATCACTTACCTATCCCTGGCTCCACTGCAGTCCTTGGTGGTATCGCCCATCTTCCTTGACGTTCGGACGTCACATGACCCGGGACGCAGGCCCGGGTCATGTGACATCAGGGACGTCACACAACTAGGTCCAACGCCTGCCGGGAGCGTGGAAAGGTAAGTAACACCGTATTGTATATTCGCTTACCTCTCCCGGGTCTCCGATCATTATACTCGGGGGTTTGTGGGGCCCGTGGTGTCACTTACCGATCCCGGCCCTTGCCAGGATGGGTAAGTAAATAGGGCCCGTTACCGGCTGGAGTAACTTTAGTCAGTAATGGCCTATTAAGAAAAAAAAAACTCAGCAGTAGCGGCTGTCACCGGGCCCCTAATTTCCCGGGCCCTGTGCCAGCTGCTACCCCGGTAGTTGTGCCACTGCTTGTATTGACGTCATGGTCCAATGTCACAATCCACGTGTGAACCTAGCCTAATAATATTGGTTCAGGATAATAGAAAAGGTTCCGGTTCATTGATCTGCTCTTTATCTTTAGCCTACTATGGTTTGTACGTTTTCTGTATATTATTGTATATTATTGTTATTTAGATCCCTAAGCCAACTGGAGTGAAGAAGGGATGGCAGCGAGTCTATGTGATTTTATGTGACTTCAAGGTCCTTGTGTATGATGCCAGCTCCCAGTGTAACACCACAATGCTACAGGTCATCGATATGAAGTGAGTAGCCACAAGGCACATACCTGTTTACCGTCCTTATTATATTTTCTGCTGTTACTGACTTTTTTTTCTTCTGCAGAGATCAATATTTTTCTGTCAGTTCTGTCTTGGAGTCGGACGTCATTCACGCTAACCCCAAGGACATTCCTTGTATATTTCGGGTAAGTTACGAGACTTTTAACTCTTAAGAATCAACCCCCTAAGCAATGCATATAGCAGGTGTGCACTGTTCCAATATGGCGCAGGCTGAAGAGCTGAGCTCACGACACTGCCGCCGTGCAGCCGCCATGTGGTCGCGGTGGAGTTTTCATTGCTCAGTCCTTGCCATGTTTTCCATTGTTGCAGGTGACCTTCTCGCAGCTCAGCTCTCCGCTCACCACGTCCTCTCAGCTTCTGCTGGCAGAGAGTCCTGAGGAAATGCAGAAATGGGTACAAGTGCTGAAGGAACTTCAATCCCTCCTACGGGAGCAGAGACCCCAGGATCACACTGTTCGGGTATTAAAGGAGGCGTACGACAGTGCCTTGCCCCTCATACGCACAGCGCTCTGTGCCACCATCATGGGTAAGATCACTTTTGATGGCTTTATTATAATAATGTAAGCACAATATACTGTCTGTATCTAGAGAGTACGTGTAATGTATAAATGTGTCTTACAGATCAGGAAAGAGTTGTATTGGGGACGGAAGAAGGACTTTTCCTGTTACACATGAATAAAAACGGTGAGACCTTCTCAGACTAACCTTATAGCCCTAAGGCTATATTCACACAGCTTTGCTGATTCTCAGCCATGTTTTGTCACTGGCACCAGCAGGGTGTCGTGTTTTGTGTTTCACAAACCTATTGAGTATCAGGTCTGTGAAAACGGAATTGTTTCCGTTCCATCAAAAAGTAGATTTTGCTGTACTCGCACAGATCATAGGCAGCATGTGCCAAGAACATTGATAGTGTGAATAGAGCCTTAAAGGGGTTGTCCAGGATGACCTTTTGTGATATGAGGCCAGGGGAAAGTGAAAGAAGAAAAAAAAAATACTCGCCTGTTCCCAATGTCTCCCACCGCTGTCCGGTCCTGCCGCTCTGGTGTCTTATTGTGGCGGAAGTGACCATTGAGGCAATCACTGGCCTAAGTAAAGGACCTGGAATATCACACGCACACGTCACTTGTGATGTCCCGTGTCCTTTCCTTAGGCTGATGATTGACCTCAGCGTCACGTGTGGCAGCGACTCTTGCCAAAACAGGACATCGGAGCCACAGGATCAAACCGCATGGGAGACACCAGAGCACTGGGGACAGGCGAGTATGGTTTGGGGTTTTTTTGTTTTGTTTTTTTTCCCATCTTCACTAGATTAATATAAAAAAAAATAGGTTATCCTAGAAGAACCCTTTAAGATGTTGTGTGTTTTGTTGTTTTTTTTACTTAATTTACATTTCTTAAAACTTTGTGCTGGAAATCTGATGTGTAAGGGGGATTCATATTGTTAGTCAATGACATATCCACCAAACTTAACATTAAAATCCCACTAAAATCCGTCAAAAATAGGGGCAATATGGTGGCTCAGTGGTTAGCACTGCAGCGCTGGAGTCCTGGGTTCGAATCCCGCCAGGAACTACATCTGCAAGGAGTTTGTATGTTCTCCCCGTGTTTGTGTGGATTTCCTCCCATTCTACAAAGACATACTGATAGGAAAAAAAAATGTACATTGTGATCCCTATATGGGGCTCATAATCTACATTAAAAAAAAAAATTAAAAAAAATCCGTCAAAAATATATGTTTATGTCCATCTTCAAGGAACACTAAATTTAGATATGAATTGTAAAAGTAAACAACAAATCTAGTTTTCTTCGCTCTTTCACAATCCCATATAAATCCTACAGAGAGCAGAGGAGTTAAGCTGTGGATCTTCCGCTTATGGACAGTTGAAGGGGCAGGGCTTAGCAGAGAGGGTGTGGCTAAAGATCTTCTGTTCTAGTGCAGACAATGCAGCAGGGACATTCCTGCCCCACCCCGTTGTCTTGTATCCAGACACAGGAGGACGGTGAGGATAACCACTAAAGGAATATGGCTAACCTACTGACATGCGTAGACAAGACTTTGTGTATTTCTCAGATTTTAATTTAATTTGAGACAAAATAAAACAAGGAAATAAGAGCGGAAATATTTTTTTTATTAGTGTTCCTTTTAAAATGGCTGACATTGAAGAGTCTAATTAACATATCTGGCATCAAGACTGCCTGATGGGATTGCTCAGGAATGGTGGGGGCTAGGGAAAAAATTGCAACTGCATCGGAATCCATGATGGGGAGGCTATTAAATGTTAAAATGATAAAAGGTCCTCTTTAAGGGCAAATTGTAGTATTGATGTTATTTTATCTGTTTTTTAGTTTTTTGTGTCTTTTTTTTTTTTTTCTCAGTGCTCATAAAATTGTAACTCCTATATGTACATTTCTCTGAACTAGAAATCACCCAGGTGGGAGACTGCAAGCGTGTGTTGTCGTTGCGCTCTGTTCCAGAAGTCCAACAGTTGGCAGTCCTTTGTGGGAAGAGCCATAGTGTTCGTCTCTTCACTTGGGACCTCCCTCCAGACTCTCCGGGGACTAAAATCCCTGAAGCAAAGGGTTGTCAGGTTATCGCGACTGGTCTGGTGTGCCAGGGCTCAACGGCTGTTCTTTGTGCCGCTTCCAAGCGTCAAGTTGTCTGTTTCCAGTTGACCAGCCGAAAGGGTCTCCCCCGGCGGATTAAAGAGTTCCAAGCAGCCGGCGCCGTGCAGTGTATGGACATCTTGGGAGAACGATTATGTGTGGGATTTACGTCTGGTTTTTCTCTTTATCCCCTCCTTAATGAAGGGGCACCAGTGAACTTTCCGAATCCCGATGATCCCAAACTAACCTTCCTTATACAAGCTGCCCCGGACGCACTCTGCGCGGCTAGACTGACGCTCAGCGAGTATCTGTTGTGTTTCTCCACGTTTGGAATATATGTGAATGGAGATGGGAAAAAGTCACGTTCACAAGAAATCATGTGGCCCGCACCGCCCCTGGCTTGCTGTGAGTCTGACGTTTTTCTTCAAATTTAATTTCTTTTAAGTTTTACTAAATGTAAATTTTGATATTTATTCACATCTCAAAAATAATTGAGGCCATTCTACTGCTGTTTATTTTGTCCCCCCGTCTGCTAGGCCCCCTATGCCATCTTGCCCATTCTTTTCTCTAATACCGATACACTGTAGCGACACCATGGTGGCAGTTATCTCCTATGGGAACACAGAATAGGACATGTTGTATTCTAGAATGCTTGTGTCATAGGCAAACGCCAACAGGAGAAATTCGTGAGGCTTCCACTCATACATAGGAGTGCCACACTGTCCTACGTCATTCTTAGCAATGGCCCCAACAGGCGCAGGGCACGGCTGATATATGAAGCAGCTCCGGCCTTTCCTCCGTTCTGCCGCACAGACGTGTGCCTGCTGTAGATTTGCATTAGAACTGATATGTTGAACCAAGGTATCCCTGGTCCAACCCATTGGCTCACCCCATTTGCAGCAGGAGGGTTGTAGCACGGTTTTGCTACCAGACGTGTACCACAAAATCGTTCCTCTACTCAAGAAAACTGCCATAGTTGGTGTTTTGTTTTATCCAAATCTGTTCAGCCATTCCATAGATATAAGCCCTGTCAGTGTTGATGCAAATTAGGGCGTACTAGCCAGGGAGTAGAGACTAAGCCTGAGAGGAACCCCATAAAGTTAACATCAGCCTGTGTGAATATGGGGAGTTTCTGGTTATTCTTGTATTATAATATTCGTAAAATATGGCCGAATTAGATTTTTTTGTGTATCCACTGTCCTCGTGTGCCTTCATTTATATACATGACCTACAGAATGTCTTGGGCCCCATGCACACGACTGAGTGTGCATCTGAGCTGGGGACGATTGCGCGTCCTAATGCAGGTGGATGACACTTGGGGAGCCATATGTACTAACCTGTATGTGGCTTCGATCCGTTCTATTCCAATGAAATGGAGCAGGATAGGACTTGCTTTATTTTTGCCCCTTAGATGCCCCCTCGGATGGTGCACTCTGAGTGGTACATTAACCACACCTGTTAATGAAAATGTCTTCTTCCTTCAGCGTACACCTGTCCTCATCTCACCGTTTTTAGTGAAAATGCCGTAGATATATTTGATGTCCGAAAAAGTGAGTGGATCCAGACTGTCCATCTGAAGAAAGTGAGTACCCCTGACTACTAATCCTGACCCTTACCCAGGAAATACCACTACACTACCATTACATTATTATATACGTTCTCAGAAGTGGAACTAGAGTATCAGGAATCTTATTTCCCCCCCCCCCCCCATAGATACAGATTGTGTACACGTCACCTCCATGGCCCAGCAGGCTGTCACTTGGCTGTACAGCAGTAGTTGCCTTTCTCTCTGACATCTTGTGTTACAACATGGCGTTACACATACAGAGGGTTCCCTCGGTGCTGACCCAGTTTTAATATCCTGTTCTGCTGTCAGTTTTTAGCTCTTGTACACATGGTACATTTACAATTGAGAATCTTGTCTATATTTTTCTCCCCAGATTCGGCCTTTGAATTACGAAGGATCTCTGTGTGTCTTTGGGACAGAAAAGGTCCGCCTGGTGTATCTCCGGAATAAGTTGGCCGGTTAGTACAGCTCAGAGTTATTGTGCACAGGATTTTCCAGCCATGTCGGTCTCTGGTCACTGACTGTCAATTCCCAACAGATCAAGATGAGTTTGAGGTCCCAGAGACGTCCGATAACAGCCGGAAACAGCTGCTTAAGACGAAGAGCAAAAGACATTTCTCCTTCCGAATTTCAGACGAGGAGCGGCAACAACAGAGAAGGTATGATGGCGGATTTAGTAAGATGGAGAGGTGGATCGTCATTAGGACGTGGCTTTTATAAATACAATTTGTAGCTTATCATACTAATACCATGGAGGTGTCTGATCTGAGTCTTACAGAGCTCCAAAGCCGGTCTGCACAGTTCGCATATACTGTGTGTGTGTGTATGTGTATGTGTATATATATATATATATATATATATATATATATATGTGGACAACCAGTAATAAGAGGACCTTTTAGTCCGGGAGATGGTGCTGGTTGTCTGTCCGTCCAGTCTGGTCTCTGGCGGCTCAAACAATTGGCCTGGTGCTAGTCCAGTAGCCTTGGGTTCTATGGTTGTGCCATAGTAGCCGCAGAGCAGCCGCACTGTCCCCGTGTGTTGTTTTGGTCAGGGAAGTGATCTGCCCCCTAGGCCATCTTTGGGGATGTCAATATTTTTGGGTCCTTGTACCCTCTTGCTTGTGCTTTTGCTGCTGGGACTCGCAACCTTTATTAAAAGGACTACATTTTTTTGTTTGTTTGGTTTTTTTTTTTTACTACTTTAGTGAATATATATGTAGGGTGAATTCACACCTGGCATACTTTTTGTCAGAAATATCTTGGACTGAAAATCCATTCAATACATCTGACTGAGGCTAACTCTATAGCATGTGCACATGGATTTCTGCAAGCCCAATTGATCTGAATTGGGACCGTAGCAGAAGATTCTGCAAGTGTGTGTGTATATATATATATATATATATATATAATATATATATATATATATATATATATATATATAAAATATATATTCACACCTACAGATTCCATAGAGCAGATCTAATTGTGGACCTGCAGTTGACACAGACTTTAAAGGGGAATACGCGGCTCTTTCTCACAACCAGCAGGTTGAGAGTTACACAGACAAACACAAGTGGTCTCCACTGCTACTCCTGTATCGGGCAGTGCTTTGAGGTTTTTGTAACACCCCCTCCCCCCTTTACCTCTATGGAAGTGCTGGAAACTGCATAGAACTGTAATATCCTATACATGGGTACACGGAGGACTTGTCTGCTACCGCTCCTTGTGGAAGCTCCTCCTAAAAGTATCACCTCTTGGTAATTCTGTTTACAGAGTGATGATGAAGGACCCTCAGATGAGATCCAAACTAATCTCCAACCCCAAGAATTTTAATCATTTGGTTCATGTTGGACCTGGAGATGGAAAACATCAGCTAAAAGATCTGCCGGTGGTAAGACCTGTCTTGTCGTCTTCTCCTCTACATTACTAGGGGAAGGGGAACTGGCAAAAAATGAAAATGATCCAATAACTAACTTTATAAATCTCAAATGTCTGGGGGGCGACCATAGTGTGTGGTGTCCGATCATACACGTTCAGAGGGGATCCGAAATCTAGAACAAACACAGCAGTCTCTCAACCACCGGGCTGTACATTGGCAGCTGTGTTAGGTATTGCAGCTCAGCCCTGGTCACTTGAATGGGACTGAACTGCAAACAGGCCACTTTGAGTAGTCTAATTACAACTTGATCTAATATAAATATAATATAATACATTAACAGGTCATAATAGTTTAGTATTATAATGTATCGATCAGGCACAAGAAGAAAAAAGGAGAAGCAGCGGGCAAGAGTTTGCAGGGGTGGGAAGACCATTATCTTCCAGCAGCGACACAGGTAAGACTAAGCTCAATATCTGACGCCTACAGGATACCGCCATATAACATAACTAACACTATGGGTTTTGTAATGCAGTAAAACGAAGTTCGTGCAGTTCCCAGTCAGAAGATTCCCTGTCCTCACCTCACAACTTGATGCCCCCGTCAGACGTCCTACATGAGGTAAGAACCCTGTATCGTCCGCACCTGTATCACACAGGAATAAGATTCTATGTACGCAAAATATATCTAAAAGTATAATCCGTTAGGTTGGGGAGGCTGACAGTCACTGGTCACCCCTAAGAGCATTCACATGTCACCACCATGTTACAGGGCACATTATAGTGACATATATATGAGGTATGATGTGTAACAGTAAGGTAGTTGGTGCACTAGGGGCGGACCTTCAGCTCCTTGGAACTCTTGCCCCTCAGATCCCTACCATCTTCTGCCTATGTTAGCCCATTCAGTGAATTGAACCTTGGACTGCTATGACATCACCTATGCTACTTGATCCCTCAGCCCTGGTCACACTGCTCATCTCCAGTGCACCATGTGCTACATTTACACAAGACTTAGGGAGCCTTCACACGATGTAACGCTGCGCTCATTCTGATCGTAAAAACACGTTCAGAATGAGCGCGTAAAAAGCAGCTCCCATTGACTTGAATGGGAGCCGGCATACGTGCGCTCCTCATTGAAATCAATGGGAGGCTTTTTTCCCTATGCTTTCAATGTATTACGTGCTCTTATGTTGCAGTAACACTTGTAACTTTTTCCTTTCCCAGAGTCCTGATCACGCCGCTACATTAAATACGTCCAACTCTTCTTCATAAGACAAGATACAAGACCATTTGTTTTTTCCTTTTGCTGCCAAGGGTAAATCACAAATGACTTGGTGGATTTTTATAAATTTTTGGTACAAATCGTAGATTTTACCTATTATGTTTTATTGGAAGTGTGAATGTTTTTTACTGGATCGCCCAAGGCTACAACTTTCCATCTCCGCTACCCATGGACGTTAGACGCCAGACCAAGTGCATGAGTTGTATACAGTATTTCTCACGTGGCAAGAAGCAGCTGGACAGGGGAGACTTTTTTTATGGAGTTTATTATATATGTACATGGAATTACAGAAGCGATAAATTCTGTTTGGAAAGTGTCATTTTATTCTTCGGCTGTGAATATACAGCATTGTATGTAAGATAAAAATTTATACAGCATAAATATTATGAAATCTCTGACCGTGTCCAATCTCTTCCTTGACGTCAAGTAGAACAGGGAGCCGGGCGCGTTCTGTGTCCTGTACAAGTACAAAATACACAGCTCAACACATAGTATCGGACATTGGTGAGAACTAGAGATGAGTGAACACTGTTCGGATCAGCCGTTCCGAACAGCACGCTCCCATAGAAATGAATGGAAGTGGCCGGCACGCAGGGGGTTAAGCGGCCGGCCGCCGGCAAAGTCTGCGTGCCAGGTGCTTCCATTCATTTCTATGGGAGCGTGCTGTTTGGATTGGCTGATCCGAACAGTGTTTGCTCATCTCTAGTGAGAACCACTGCGGGCTAAAGCGGAGCTTTTTAATAGTATAGCGTGCATGTGAGGAATGACTCTATATCTGCTCATCATATAAGTAGACTATACATAGATTTTTATATAAAAAAGATGAAGTATACAGCAAGACTTTGTCCATCATACATTTAATGGCTCCGATCTATAAAACATGGCGTACATACCCGATCTCTGTTTTCACTGAGTCACTTTACAGTTCAATCCAGCTTTCTCACACCGAGCTTCAGTGGCCCCTTTGCCGCTCTCCGTTCTGCCCTCTTGGCTTCTATTTCTCGCTGCCGTTCCTCCCTCTTCTTCTTAGCGATCTCTGCCTTGCTTAGACCTGTCAAAGAAGCAACTTACACGTTCACATAATACTATTACATACAAGGCCTGAAAGCCAACCAAGATGGACTATATTTTATGGCATCTCACCCTGCTCCGCTTCCACAGACTCCCAGTTGTCATCTCCGCCCCAGTCTCCGGCTCCTTCTGAACTAGGATTATCATCTTGTTTCTGTGGAAGAGTCACGGGATAAGTCTTGCCGCTAAGTTTCTCCTTCTCCCACAAACTTCTATAATGGCTGGATAGGTAAAGACCCTATAGTGGGGGATTTATCAAGACCGGCATATTTTGTGCCAGCAGAGGGCGCTCCCAATTCACTATGAGGCTGCAAATACACACCAGGGCCTTGCTAGCATGGATTTACAGTATATCACTTCTGTGCTGGCCCTGCACATTCCCAATTTTGGAAAAGCTGTGAGGCTGATGCAAAAACAGCACTTGCAACTAAGGGTTAGTCATCAATATGCAAGTTTGGGGAAAGCAATACTGCCATGTGGAAGTAAATATAAAAATAAAATAATAGCATGCCATTATTCCTGCCAGAGATTTATGAATAGCTTGACAATAGGGCGTTACCAGCTAAGGGGGTGTATGGCTGCACCTCTCGGACAATAGCAGTGGTAACAGTTGTCAATTTATTCAAATATTTCTAAGAGGAATACAAGTATGTACTAAAGCAGACATGCCGGGAGAGGCGACACAACGTCATTCTTTAGAGTACAGAGCAGTGACGCACAACGTATAAAAAGAAACTTCAGCAGAATATTTGGACAGAACTTTCCTTACCTGCCCGGCTTTGTCAGTAGCAACAGCGAAGAAGTCGGCGTTTTTCCCGCTCCCTTCTGTAGCCCCCCAGTTGTATTCACTGGCTGGTCTTGTGCCCTCTGGCTGGGGGAAGGAGGACTGGGTTCGCCCTTTGGTCTGGGAAATGGGCTGAAAAGCGTCCTCCCACCCCCAGTTATCCTCAGCGGAGCTCTTGTTATCCACCAGTCTATGATCGGTTTTGTTTTTTGATGAAATGTGTGAAACCTGAGAAGAGAAGCCAAAGAGATTACAACCATATAAGTCACTGACACAATCAATGTCTTACTTGTGTTGGCTATGGGTGATGGCGTACGGTAAGCTCCTATGTCTGCCCTATAACAGTGCGGCAGATATACGGCACAGTCTACACTTCCTATAGCACGATACATTCAGACAGGGATAAAGAGGTTCCAAATGTGTTGTAATCTAAAAGATCTCACAGCTTCATGAGCCGTGACTTGTATACCATATATACTGCCTGACATAACAGCTCCTCTTACCGCCTTTTTACTCGTACTCTGTCCCCAGGCCGTGTCCCAGTCATCGCTCTCAGGCTGTGCTTTGCTCTGATCTGAATCCTAAATACAAAAAAAAAATTATTATTCTTAATAAAGTGGTCATGTAGTAACACTGCACATCACACACCAGGCCAAGCATAAGATATCACTTACCTCCAGACTTCCCCAGTCTTCATCATCCCACCGGTCTAAGGGATTGTCATCGACCTCATTTTCGTCATCTTCCGGTTCATATTGGGATTTTAGGGATGAGGTAGAGATGGGAACTGCGGCGGGGGCGGTATCTAGAGGAACAGGAACAAAGGATGAAACAATCAGCGCGACAAACAATTCCTGCACAACTTATAAGCCATGGATGGCGCTCTGCATGCAAGTAGCTCGGGGACCACGGTCTCTGTGTATAATTGTATTACATGTCACCAATGTGCAGGGTTAAGTTGTAATACTGAGGTAGACAAGCACCCTATGATCAATGGCCAAGACTGAGTTTTCTCCAAAACTGGATATTAGTATGTCTGTCAAACAATGGTGTTGTGGCCGTGTGACCACCATGACTAACATGTACATCATCAAGTGAGATGTTAAAGAGATTTCCTGGGCTATAAATATTAATAAAGATATAGTACTAATGTCAAAATGGTGGATTAACTTCACAGAAGCTAATACACAGAGAATAGAGCAGGAAGCGGACAGCGCTGTTCTATGTAGTGGCAGAACGGAGTCACTGTAGCTTTGCTCTCATTCAAATTAACTTGCAGTACTAAATCTGGCCACTATATGGAGAACAGTGCTGTCTGCTTCCTGCTGCATTCTCTGTATCAGCTGCTGTGAACAGCTAATCATCGGTATTGAGCACACCGTCAGCTTTCCTGGAGTTGGATATATCGGAAGATGTCAAAAGGCCGACCTTACAGCCTAGTGTCATCATAAATAATTCTATTGAGTTGAGTAATAACTAAGGGTAGGTTCACACTATCGTTATTTATTGTCCGTTGCTCTGACCCTTTATAGAATGAGAGAAACAAACTTCCATTATAAAAGTAAACATGACAATTTTTTTATTTTTTTTTTACATTACAGCCAATGGGTATAGACACCAGATCAAGGGGGTGGGGGGGGGGGGGGTTTACCATCTACATTCGTCACTCTATCACCAATAAGAGTTCCTTGCATCCTATGATAGTGTGATCATCCCCTTAGACAAAATAAAATGGCAGACTTTCAGAGCAGAGTTACCTGGTTTGGTGGCTTCTGCAGGTGCGGCTGTTGCGGGTACAGAAGGTCCAACGGCTGGTGCTGGTTCTGGTCCACCCGATGGACTGGTGCGGATGAATTTAGACGTCAAGGATGAGACTCCTGTTACAGCCCAACCAGCCCATCCCCCGACGACACCTGGGCTTGTTGATGCTGAATGTACATCTTTTTCTGGAGGAATAACAGAAACCTTGATGATTGGATTGGATATAGTATAGAGATTTCATAACCAAGTTATTGGCAGGCAGGAATAAGAAGCAGCGGTGCCAGGGTTATGTGCTCTGCCCACAACCTGACCAGTACTGTGTTGGATATTGCCCCTCACCTACCATGGAATAGTAATGACAATATTCTAACCACATAAGTGACAAGCCCCAGAGACACGAGACACGGCATGCAGCTGCGCCAACATATTTCACCTACCAAGCTCCGCTAACTGCGATGGATCCTCTGATACGGCCTCCAGTTTATCCAGAAAGCTACGGATGGTTTTGAATGCCTAGAAGAAATGTATATATTATATAAAGCCTGCCAGGCACTGAATTCTGGCCCCGTAATCGTGACAGCTTGTATTCTGCTTACCTGATCCCGGACGCTCTTTTCGGGATCTATTGTGACCCCACATAGTACAGGAAGAATTTTCCCAGCGCAGTCGTTCATGGAGTAAAAGTTGTGTGTAGCGGCGAAACCGAGGACACCGGCCGCACGAGATGGTGAAAAGGGGTCTTTGGTGGCTCTGCTGAATGCCGATATCAAGACCCTCTGTCGTGTCTGCAAAAATGACAAGTAGGATTAAGGGCCGCTCACTGCTGCCATTCACAATAAGCGAAAACAGGTCACTTCTTTAGCAGATTGCATGCTTTTACTAGTTCTCTGTCTATAAACGGCAGTGACGGAGTCCAAGCCATAAATGTGGGTTATAAACTAGGCCGAGAATGGAAGTCCCCAACCCAATCTCATGGCCACAATGAAGGAAGATAAGGCAACGTATGCACGGGTCTCTTGATTCAAAAATAGATGAGCCGACCACCTCAGGAATTTTTGAAACTCCCATAGAAGTCAATGGAGAGTCACAAACACGTGCGCACGGCCATCTCTACCTTAATCACTAGGACTCGCATCTATTACGCATCTATGTGGAAACAGCCATAAATATCGTGCTCTTTAAATACAGTCACATCCTTTGGGGTTTGCCGAATGAGAAAAACCATCGCTGCTTTCTTCCTAAAACAGTGTCACAACTGTCCGTTAATGTGAACTGACTGCAATGCCACGTACAAACCAAGGACAGGTATGATACGGTTTCTAGAAGACATCAGCCATATATTTGTAATCTTCGACAACGGCATTAAAACCCTAGTATGGCCTTTACTCACCGCAGGGTTCAGGTACGATGCAATCTTGCCCAGACACACCGTTGTATTGCAGCGGATTGGTCCCTGGTCATCACGCGCTTGCAGCCGAGCAAAATGTTTCATCAGCTCCACGTTCAGGTTATTTTCATTTAACTTGGGAGCCAGGAGCAGCATGGACTAGAGAGGAAAACAAGGCACATCGCCTCAATAGGAGGTCACACGGGGTGGCGCAATAATACAATAAGTCAGATACTACATATATTAAACCAAAAAAACAAATGTTGCGACATAAATTCTAAAATTGTAGCAAAGTTCCTAATGAGACCTCATAATTGATATTTAATAAAAACTTGGGGTGTGATCACACCTGCACTGGTTCTTCTGGTCCATCACCAGAGCTGCGAGTAGTAATTAATGCTGAAATCTGTCACAGCGCTCACTCCATAGGCTGTTAGTGCTCCCCTCCTCCGCCACCTCCCCAGCAACTTTGGGTCACAGCGCCCCCATGTGGAATCAAACAATTGGGCTAATACATTTCAATATTAACATAGTGTATCGCACCATCCCTAGTCTAGAGAGCAAGTGGGAACTGCTGCTATACGTCACTTAGTACTGAAATATCAATCTCTGATACAAACCATTTGTTCATCCACAGTATCAAAGTAACAATGAATTTTCGGTGCATCGTGCTCCCCCTCCCGTAGGGTTCTGGCTTATCCCGTAGAACCCCTTTAAATGAATAAAGCAGACAACTTCCCCATACTGCCATTACCTTCACAGTCTGTTCACGTATAGCTGGGTTTGTATCCATAAAACCATGGACCACGTGGGGGAAGATTTGGGAGTTGACGGTGGGCTCAGTAAGATACTGGATGAAATTCTCCATCTGTTTCAGGTAAAATCACAAGAAACTCAGATTAAGAGCAGAACAAAAAAGATATTCATCATCGCCAAACAATGGTATATAGGGTGGTATACTCTATACAGAGCCCCTGGCTGACATGTCACCAAGTACACAAAGCTGCAGGCAGAAGATACATTATTCACTGAACTACAGCGGCTGCTGCATAACCTCTTTATAAAGGGAAGCTTCACATACAAGTGTGTGGTATCTCTGTTACTGCACAAAGGGCCATCAAAGCTTTGATCAACCACAGCCTGACGTCTCCAGACCGCAGAGATCCTCTTATCCATAGGTCCAGCTTAGACATCTTACATTAGATGCCATACTGTCTGCAGATGCCACCAAAGAACTTACTCCAGTTGGGTATCGAAACCTATTATTCCGTCACTTGGCTGCGTGCCCGGGCAAACAGGAGGCGAATGTTGGACGTATTCTAGAAGAGCAATGGAATAATATTCTGGAGCTCACTCCAAAACCTCTATGGGGTGCAGAGATGATCTCCTCTGTATTTACTGACTAGAATATATCGCACTCCTACTTCACTTATTAGGATTGGGTAACACTCAGATGCCGTATCCTTGAGCCATGTGTTAGCGCCCATTGGCAGAGTCTATGGTATACAATTAAGAGCAGATCCCAGGGCTTGTTTACTGGCCTGTTTGTGGAGGGGAGAGGGGAAAACTTTGGAATCCCTTTGACCTTAGGAATCCTAAGAATTCTGTTCCAAGCTAGGAAGCTGTTGCCGTTCCACTGGTTGAAATCCTTGTCATTGTCCATGGCGGAGATAAAGGTTATAATAAATTAATCCAGCTAGAATTAAAAGAAAGGGGGTCATATGGGGGGGGGTCATGGTTTGATATTCCAGGACTCCCTTCTGCACTCTCTCAGTGTTTCCCCTAGGCCTTGCAACACTGCTCTGCATTTAGAGACTGTTCCTATTCATAGTATGTATGCCTCTCCCCCAGGCCACTGTCACGCAGCCCCTCCTTAAGCAGATATTTGGACAATGGAACACGTATAAAGGGCAATGTGTGCTCATCATTCTGTGTATACACTTCTACACCATTATAATCCTTAAATTGGTTGTTGCTGCTGGTGGGGGTTTGGGTTAGTTTAGCCTAAATGTTGTACCTTGTCCTCATTGTAATTTATTGTGAAGATTTCTGTGTTTTGGTTTCCATAAATAGGATCGGGATAAAAGGGGATCTCTCACTTTCAGAAATCTGTAAATACATCCACAGAAGTGGCAAATCCTTACTGTCCCCTTGTGTGCCCTTTGCTTTACTTGCGGCTCCTTGTATCACTATTATTTACTTACAGTGAATCTGTGGACAAACTATATTTCCCAGGATTCATTTGCCTGCTCTCACTCTGTATACCCCTCCCCCTCTCCACCCCTCCCTGCTACAGGGTCTATTTTGTATCTCACGTCTTCAGTCCATGTAGCATTGCTCCCCTCTACATATCTGACCGAACAATAAAATCACTCCCATGACTGGCTTCAAGGGGCAAGGAGGTCACTTGCTGCTGTGACATTTCGTGGCTGAACTGCTCACAGGGAGGGTTAGTGAGATTACAAACAAAACATCACAGCTGTGGTTAAAATAAATCAAGATAAATGAGGCCAAATTTAATATATATTAGGAAGTGTTTTGCATTGATGCATCCAGGCCTATATTTTTTAAAAAACTGGATAACCCCTTTAAATATAATAGAATAAGGTTTTGACCTGTAAGCACCATGGCATTCAACATCATGGTGGGACATGCTGGGATGGCCCTACTGCCATAGGGCCTGATACAGGTACACCGCTTACCCTATGGTTAAAGTGCTCCTGCAGGCTGTGTGTGGTATTGCAACTTAGCCCCTTCAATGTACTATACTTCAATGTAGCTGAGCTGCAATCCCACAGATGGACAGATGTGGTGCTGTTTATGAAAGAATGGACAAACCCCTTTAAATATACTCTTGCATTTTTCTCAGACTTCTACGCTCACAAAATATAGGACAAATCTTTCGACATCTTCTATATCATGGACAAGAGCTCTTCATAGTATCAGTTGAAATAAGGCAAAAAAAAAACAAAAAACCCCTCTCTCTATAAAAGAAGTCCCGCACCTGCTGCAGCAGTCGTATCCTCATGGCTCGGTCGGTGGAAGAAAACATCTTCACAATGATGGGGATGATCTTCTGCTGATATTCATCTGCATTCAGGAATTTACCAATCTACAACAGAAACAAGAGAATATATCGGGCTGTGAAGTGTTAGAATAGAAAGGAGAACAATAACGTAGCCATCTTGATGGTGGTGGGCACAATCTGCTGTCCTATTCTAGTGTGTGGAAACATGGCGGAGGGGGCAGTGACAAAAAATTAGCTATCATATGGTTTCATATTCAGTATGGCTTATTTTATGGCTCCTTCGGCACAACAGAGGGATGTAAACTGGGGGGGGGGGAGGTGAAGTGAGGGGCTGGCAGGGGAGCAGCTTCAAATAGCATCACGTGATTGTGCTTCAGAAGTTACTATCACTTCTCTGTGATCACCAAAAACAGTAACATTTTGCTGATCACGGTGATGATAAAGGAACTAAAAGATTCCCTTATCAAAGAGGAACTCCCTGACTTTAAGCTGTCGGCGAAATTCACATCTGCACGCAAGGGGGTGTGATTGCCCGCGCTCCTGCCCGACACCACCCAATGAGGCCTACTTATCTTATTAGGCCTCAAAACTAACTGCACTGAATGTTCGGGAATGGCTGGAACTAAAGAAGAACTCCAACTTTACCAGTATCAGTGGAGTGGTGCCTATTCAAGGATTCTAAGAACTGGAGGTGGTGAAAGGTCCTCTTTAAGAGAATTTGGGAATTGATATGTCTGAAAAGTTTAAGATTGCAAAACAAGGAGTGACGTGTTCCAAACCTATAAAGAACAGATCTGTCTTAAGGTTCGCACGGTGCTCACTTTAAATAAGGGTGTAAGGATTACAGCGCCGGCACTGCCAAACTCAAAAGCGGTCAGTAGCTGCGGAAGGATCTTATGCCGACAGAAATCTTCAGGAAAGGAATCCAAGTGTTCACTGAGCTGCTCGAAAAATGTCTGACGTTCAGCGGGGTCTTTAATCTGTAGGGGGGAAAAAAGTAATAAAAATTGTAGTGTAAGGGAACGCGCCAACTGTAATGGAATAATAAACTAGTAATATAAAGCCGTAAAACAACATGGCGGCTTCAAGCACCTCCCAGGCATACGTTCCATGTGTGAGGGCACTGACCTGTATTTCTTCAAGGAACAGATTGGTTTCTACAAAGCTGTTGCTGAGGAATCCCCCAGGAGCGCAGCAGTTCTGCAGGAATCGTGCAGGGTTGGGACGGATTTTAGGATTTGCTCCAACGAGTTCGCAGTAGTGAGGCACCAGTGATTTAGGGATCTGAAGTACACAATGATAAGGATTACCTAAGAATGGTACTGATATAGATGTGGACACCAAGAATCTATACAATCACCATAATACAGTCCTGGCCTAGGTGATGACTACTTTACTTAAAGGGGTTGTCCAGGACATAGGAGAGTTCATTAGTTTCAGATCAGCCATAGTTAAACACCAAGACCCTGCGTCAATCAGCTGCTGAGCGGAAGCCATATATCAGGTATATGGCCAGAGACGGCGTTGGTCCTATTCGGGTAAATGGGAGCAGACCAGCAGTTCCTGGCTATACTGTCCGGTCAGGGAGCTGTATGCAGAGTAAGAATGGCGCTGGGAATTAGAACTCTGCCCCCATTCACTTAAACAGGATCAAATCAGGTTCCCGCCATATAACGGGTATATGTCCATTGGCGGCCAAAACAGCCAATATCCGCAGGATCTGGGTGACGGAACGAGACTGATCTGATACTGATGACCTATCCTGTGGAAAGGTCAGCGGTATCCAACTTTGCTATGTTCTCAGCAATCCCTTTAAACCCATACCAACCAGGCAGTCTATAAAGTCAGAGCTTTTTATGATTGCAGCACCAAAAGGATAGGCCCTGTTATACTAAATATATATGTTTATTACGGTTATGTTCACACATGGCAGATTTGGCACACACCTTCTTCAACTATCTCATTGAACTCAATGGGATCAGCAAAACTATATGCAAACACTGTGAAACAAACCCATTAATCTGCAGCATGTGGACAAGGGGCAATAGTATACAGTTACCGTACCTTTCCAAGTGAGCGAAGAGCTGTGGGGCGTGGAAGAGGGCCATTGAAGACTTCCCAGATTAAGCAACCAAGACACCACATGTCTGCTGACCTGTTACAGGGAGAGCACTGGTCACAACCGCGCTATATCACGTCACATAGAGAACATTTACCTGGACATACAGGGTGGGACCGGAATATGTTGGGCCCATCAAAGGAAACGGTTCTGTGGCCCAACCTACAACAACAACTACGTAGATCACGTTATGTGCACATCCACATTTACACTATGTGATCAAAAGTATCCGGACCCCTGGCTGAAAATGACTTACAAGTTGGTGGCGCCCTCCATGGGTAATGCTGGATACAATATGGTGTTGGCCCACCCTTAGCCTTGATGACGGCTTCCACTCTCGCAGGCAGACGTTCAATCAGATACTGGAAGGTTTCTTGGGGAATGGCCGCCCATTCTTCACGGAGTGCTGCACTGAGGAGAGGTATCGATGTAGGTCGGTGAGGCCTGGCACCAAGTCGGCGTTCCAAAACATCCCAAAGGTGTTCTATAGGATTCAAGTCAGGACTCTGTGCAGGGCAGTCCATTACAGAGATGTTATTGTGGTGTAACCACTCCGCCACAGGCCGGGCAGTATGGACAGGTGCTCCATCGTGTTGTAAGATGCAATCGCCATCCCCGAATTGCTCTTCAACAGTGGGAAGCAAGAAGGTGTTTAAAACATCAATGTAGGCCTGTGCTGTGATAGTGCCACGCAAAACAACAAGGGGTGCAAGCCCCCTCCATTACCGATGGAGGGCGCCACGAACTTGTAAGTCACTTTCAGCCAGGTGTCCGGATACTTTTGATCACATAGTGTATCTGCATAGTTACATATCACAGCTGAGAAAAGTCTGTTTCTAGATGAATTGCCTTCTGCTGGACCTTTAGGGCCCTGTTGTATTAGGGGCCACTGCTACACTAGTGGGCCAGTCCGACCCTGTGACGGGCTATGGGAAGAAATATTTAGTGGACTCTCACATACCATTTCTCCCCAGAGGTTTTTACGCGGTCTGACTTCTCAGGGGGATTATATTTCTCCAGTTCAGGACCTTTTTTGGGGGCACTTTCTTCACTACCCGCTGGGTACATATAGTCCAGGCCCCCAAGTTTCCACTCCCCTGCCCGGTCCACAAACACGGCTGACATGTAGACATTGTTGTGAATGAGGTTGCAGTCGTTTGTCAGAAAACTGAGCGCTTTCTAAATCCAAAGAGAGAAGATATTAGAATGGAATTAAGCATGGAGATAGATTTATAGTGACACATATAAGGTAAGACGCAACAAATACACTCACCACTATCTGGTGAAGGCCCCACGAGATTTCCAGCTCGCTGATTCCTCCGGAGTCAGCCCTGGATTTTATGTAGGTTCCCAGAGAGGTCACTGGTTCAGTCACTATGTATAAACATTTGTCTGTCTGCGGCACAAGAGGAATATGGGGTCAGAGCGATGGGGTCTCACGTCTGTAGTAATTCGGATTTGTTGTAATGTCATGTATATCTTACAGCCAAATGTGTATTGTACCAATGCATCTCAAACGGGGTTCTCTGGGCACTCCCAGCTTATCATATTCACAGATTCACCATCAATATCTGATCAATGGGAGTCCAACAACAAGACCCCGCACAGATCAGCAACTGCTGTTTACAGAGCCAGAAGCAGCTTTGCTCATATTCACATAATAGCAGTAAAGCAGAGCTGCAGTACCCCAGCGTCACCACTAGAGTGGATGGGGCTCCAGCGCAGCAGTACAGCATCTTCAGTCCTCATACACAGCAGCAGCTGTTAGCACCTGGATAAGCTGATCGGTGTGGGGGTCGGGGTGTCAATCATATACTGATGGCCTATTCTGAGGATTGTGGACTCAGTAAGCCAAAACACCAATTCTGACTCTTCTATTTTTCCACAGCCCAACTCCAACTCCCGCATAACTGGCTGATAATCAGGGTCAATCAAAAGCAGTAAAAATCCTCTAATTTCTTTAAAAAAAAAAAAAAAAAATTGAAAGTAAAAATGTAACAAATTACACAATAGGAATGACTGTGTAACATAGGCCATCAATATTAGATTGAAGGGGGCCCCAACAGATCACTAGAACCATGACAGCGCTGCCCCATTGAAGTCTATGCAACAGCGCCGCAATACCTACACTCACCACTACAGGTGAAGGGCACATGAGCATTTCGTCTTGGTACCGGTGATCTGTGGGTGTCCTGGGTGTTGGACCCACGCAGATCTAATATTAATGGCCTAGCCTAAGGACAGGCCATCAATATTAGAAACCGGATAACCCCTTTAATGGTCAGTGTAGATGCAATAAGCACAATGTACATAGTCTTTAAAGAAATGTCCCAGAATCGCAACTCATAACCTATCGACGTAATAAGATACAGATTTTTGCATGCAGTAGTTTGGCATTTCGTTACAATAGATCCAGCTCACAATAGACATTACCTCTAGGCCATCCACATAGGCCAAGATATTTGGGTGTCTCAAAGTCTTGATTCTTTTCAGGGCAGACTTGGCCGCTTGTGTCTGTTCTTCTGCTCCAGGATGGATTTCGTAAGTGAACACCGATACTGGGTCACCGCCGGCCTTATCAATGAAGACAGAACATACAAGTCAACCAAATAGAACATATAATACATATTAGTAATAACAATATGTGATATCCAATCTATGAGACACAGAGGACTAGTAGCCTATACATAGAGGTGTCTGGCATACAGTTATAAGACGTCTTGGGTTAATGCAGCAGAGGAGAAGCGTCTTGGGTTCATTGTGTGGAGACACGTTCCCACAAAAGGGATCTGCTGAACGTGTGAGAATATGGATATATGGACCATTTGTACATTGCAGTTCTCCATGAGCTGATGGGTAGAGGCTAGATGGCACACACTGTATACAGCAAGGATACATGTACATCTAGCCTGGCCATGACTGAACATCTGAAATAGGGCCCGTCCTCAGTTCTGACCCGGACTCACAGCCAAATACACTGAGAATACATGGCTGTGTGTATTTGGCCAAAGAAATGAATAATCGTGAGAAGACACAGATACAGCAGCGACACAGCACACGGTTCTGTACATGTGGCCTTAGTAGAGAAGAATCTGCGCCATAATTTTCTCTTTACCGCTCAAAACATAAGATAAGATAATCCTTTAATAGTCCCACAGGGGGAAATTTCAGTATGTTACAGCAGCCTAGTAATACAGATACAGGATAATACACAGTAATATATTACAGGACACACATAAGCTGAGAAGAGAAGATATACTAGGAGTCCATAGCAGCTAAGGAACAGAAGAAGAAAGAAGGAAGACATCATAATCATAATCATTAGTTCTCTGTGCGGAGTGTCTTCGCTTGGCCTGATGTAGATTATACAGCCTGGTCGCGGTTGGAAGGAAGGTCTTGCGATAGCGGCTCCTTCTCACACTTGGGGTGAAGCAGACGGTCACTTACAGTGCTGCCAAGTCCCATCAAGGTCCCATACTTGGGGTGGGATTTGTTCTCCCGCATGGAGGTCACCACAGACAGTATCCTTCTGTCACCCACCACCTGTACTGGGTCCAGGGGGCTCCCCAGGACAGAGCTGGCCCTTCTGATCAGCCTGCCAAGTCTATTTCTGTCCCTGGTTGATATACTGCTCCCCCAGCAGGCCACACCGAAAAAGATGGCTGAGGCAACCACAGAGTTGAAGAAGGCCCTAAGAAGTGGCCCCTGGACACCGAAGGCCCTCAGCCTCCTGAGCAGGTAGAGCCTGCTGTGACCCTTTCTGTGCAGCGCCTCCAAGTGATCAGCCCAGTCTAGGTTAACCTAGACTAACCTTTCAGTCCCCAGACTACAGTATCTAGACCCCTACCATAACACTGCATATTCAATAACCAGCTGCCATATTGTTTCTCCAAAGTAATAAACAGCACCTGTATACTGATGATGGATCCTGCTACTGCTGTGCTGTCCACAGAATGTAGTACCCTGCCAGGACATTGCCAATTCATCCATAATCATTTGCTGACAGATTGTGCCTTCAGATAAGAAAGTGCAGACTGTAGTAAACAGCACTTATATCCTGATGATAGATCCTGCAAGGTACTGTGCTATCTACAGAATACAGGATGCAGCACCCTGCCAGGACTTTGCAGCCGCCATCATCTGCTGAGCGCCTGTTCCCAGAGCACTAAATACAAAACACATACTGTATTCTGATGATGGATCAGGCTACCTTGTTGTCCACAGAATACAGGATGTAACACCCAGGGTGGACACTGCAGATGAAGCCGCCATCATCTGCTTACAGATTATCTCCAGATCCTGCAGACCACTGTGCTATCCACACAAGTCCTTACAGATGCTGTCACCATCATCAGCTGACAGACTGTCTCACAAAATCAGTAAACGGCGCCTTATTCTGATGACAGATCCCGCAGGCTACCTTTCTTTCCACTGATACTAGAATAAAATATCTAGTACTAGTAAACAGCAGGAGCAGTGATCAGAATCTGTATCCTAATGATTCTTGCATGCTACTGTGCTGTCCTCAGAATACAGGATCTAGTACCCTGCCAGGACATTACAGATACAGCTGCCATCATCTGCTTATATATTCTTCCAGATTAGTAAAAAAAAACCTCCTGTATTCAGATGATGAATCCTGCATGCTACCTTATGGTCTACAGGATCTAGTTCCCTGCCAGGACATTGCAGTTGCGGCTGCAATCATCTGCTAACATATTACTTCTCCAAAGAAGTACGGTAAATACTTTCTGTATTCTGATGATGAATCCGGCAGACTACCTTGCAGTCCACAGAATACAGGATCTACTACCCTGCCAGGACATTACAGATGTGGCCGCCATCACTTGATGACATATTATTTCATCAGAATAGCAAATAGCTGCTGTATTCAGATGCTAAATCTTGCAGACTACCCTCCAGTTCACAGAATACAGGATCTAGTACCCTGCCAGGACATTACAGATGTGGCTGTCATCATCTGCTGTCATATTATTTTTCCAGAGTAGTAAATAGTTCCCGTATACAGATGATGATTCCTGCAGCCCACCTTGCAGTCCACAGAATACAGGATCTACTACCCTGCCAGGGCATTGCAGTTGCGGCCGCCATCATATTATTTCTCCAGTATACTGTATACAGCTGTATACTGATAACAGATCCTGCAGATAATAGTGGAGGGAGAGATCTCAGTGCCACCACATCAGGTAATTGTTATACAGTTTCCTTACATGAGGGTAGTGATGCTTTATATACTGTGTATTATCTGGGGTTCACACCGAGGATCCACATTAGGCAGCAGTGGGGTAAATAACCTTCCCCCCTCAGTGTCTATCACAGGCACCTGCACAGACCCCCAGCCTGGTACAGCCACCCTCCATTACAGCCCATTTGCCCCCATGTTTCCCCTGCTGTCCTAGAGGAGGGGGCGGGATCTTTACTCACCTTCTTCTTGCCTTTCTGAATCCCCCATCCTCCCGGTAATTCCTCTCGCTCCCCGGTAATATCATAAGGAAAATCACGGGCCGGGTCCCGGGACCAGAACCACATCTTCGCACCGGGATAGACACGTCACCGTGACGTCGCACAAAACTGGGAGGGATTACCCAGACACATCACCAGCGGGTCATGTGACCCCAGGAACACACGTCACCAACTCCGTCACGTGATCAGCTGGAGCGCAGGCATAAAGAAAGATCACATGACATGCTTACGTCATTCATTTAAAGGGACAGTAAACCTTTAATTGCCAGGCTGATATCTGCGCGCTATTGTTCGGTGTTACTGCTGTACATATGTGTGATACCATGCAGTGCCCATAGGGGTGCCCAGGCTGTGCCATAGAAGAGCAATTCCAGCACTTCATTCCCTGACACTCAGTAAATCCCTTACACATTGCTGTAAATAAAGGAGTAAATGTCTTGTAGAGAATATCTGCATCAAACAGGAATCATTTTCATACATTTGATGGGATTCGCGCCATTCATTTTGTTACTTTTTATTTCTTGTACTTGTATAGCAAACCAACCTACTACAGGACTGAATGTGCAGCCGCAGCGGATTTACACATTGTAAGACCCAAATCCTCCCAATCCAATCCAGGTCTCTTTGTGCCCCCACACAGTATAATGCCCCTATGGTGGCCCCTTTCCTGGTGTACTTGCAGTATAATGTCCCCCTCCATCTGCCCCCACAGTATATTGTCCCCTTCGAGCTGCACCCACAGTATTAATATTGTCCCTGTCCATCTGTCACGGGGCAATATCACTACTGTGCTCGCTATTATCCATCACTGCTCTGTTCCCTGCAGCGATGATCCGCCTCTACTGCGCATGCGTGGATGCGCAATAGAGGTGGATTAACCACAGCAGTGTTAATAGCAACGCTGTCTGACCCTTCGTTCACATCTGCGTTCGCATGGAGACCCCCGAACAGAATACTGAACGCAACTGCAAGCAGTGTTCAGTAAAAGTACATGGATCCCCATAGACTATAATGGGGTCCGTGTGCTTGCCGTGCGCTGCCCGCATACGAATCATTGTGAACTACTTTCCTGTCCGCATGATCCCTGAGGAGATCTGGCGGCAAGGACACGGACCCCATTATAGTCTATGGGGATTCGTGTGCTTTCACTGGCACACCGCTTGCAGTTGCATTCGGTATTACGTTCGGGGAGGTCCTCATGCGGAGTCCCCCGGTCAGAATACCAAAGCAGATGTGAACGAGGCCTAAGTTTTTGATTAATTATGTTATTTAGAAAGTAGGATGGGGGAGGGTTGTTTAGATTAGTGAGGAGCTTTCCAGTTATCCTGGACAACCCCTTTAAGCGGCACCCCTTTCTTCTGAGAATTCACACACACGTGTCTATCATGTCAAAAATTTCTAGCCCAAATTATATGTGCCGAAGATGCGGAGTGTTTACCAGTGTCTAGTTTCCAGTATCCACAATATTAAATCTGGGCCAGTGAGTCTGAGGCTTATCAACTAGCGAACCAGCAGCAGAAAGCCAAAACTCTTTCTCAGCTTTCTGTCTCGGAATCCAGAGGGACAGAATTTGGAGAGGGATTTGAGAGAAGACATGCCTACTTTCCAGATACCTCCATAGGGACCTAGCCTAAGGCCTCGTTCACATTTGCATTGGTATTCCGTCCGGGGTAGTCCGCATGAGGACCCCTCGAACGGAATACCGAACACAAGTGCAAGGGGTGTGCCAGTGAAAGCACACGGACCCCATAGACCATAATGGCTCGTGTGCTTGCTGCCAGATCTACACAGGGAACATGTGGACAGGAAAGTAGTTTACATTATACTTTCCTGTCCGCATGATTTGTGCGGGCATGCGCGGCAAGCACACGGACCACATTATAGTCTATGGGGCCTGTGTGCTTTCACTGCACTGTGCTTGCAGTTGCATTCGGTATTCCGTTTGGGGGGTCCCCATGTGGACTCCCCGAATGGAATACTGAACGCAGATGTGAAGGGTAAGGCTCTATGCACACAGCCGTGTGCTTTGTCAGTGTGCTAGCATTCTTTTTCAAGGCTAGCCCGCTGATTCATCTCTATGGCTCCATAGACACAGGACTGGTGGACACAGATAAGAACAACAGAGAAGTGAGGAAGAGATGTAATAAAGAGGACAGGATATAAAGCGAGACTTCATAAGTAGGAAGACCGGACATGCGACAAAGAGGGTCTGCTCAGACAGGCAGGGTTCTACCATACACTAAAGACATGTGGACGTGGCTTCAGAAGAGGTCAGCGCTGGGAGTGGAAGAAGGTGCTGAATAATCACTCTGGATTGTATAACAGATGAGAAGACATTCCTAAGATCAGGAAAATCTTGTTTGTATGGTATGTGAGGATATTTTGGGCAGTGCTTTTTAATCTGTATCTTATTATTAGAATACCTTTTCATTGAGATAATAATCTAATTTGTGTTTCACAAGTTTTGTGGTGTGAGTTATACCAGACAGTTCCTTACTGGCATAGCGAGAGAGAGAGAGAGATGATAGATAGATAGATAGATAGATAGATAGATAGATAGATAGGAGATAGATAGATAGATAGATAGAAATATAGATAGATAGATAGATAGATAGATAGATAGATAGATAGATAGATAGATAGATAGACTCCTACTGGGAGAAGAAGAGGCCACTGTGGAGATTGCTGCCCAATACGTGTCCAGCTGTCAAAAACAAGAGGAAGATGAGACTCCACGGACTGTTATACCCCAAACCACCTGCCCCACCCCACCTTCCCATACAGAGGTCACCAACTAAGAGGAAGTTGAAACTCCATGGACTGTTAAACCCCAAATCAGCCACACACCCCCATACTCTCCCCCTCGACTCCAACTCTCCCCCCCACACACACACACACACACTTTACTAGCTTTGGCAATGCCAAATATCCATTCGGACGTGCCAATAAAGCCTATTTGATTTGATAGATATGAGATAGATAGAGAGATAGAGATAGAAAGAGAGAGAGATAAATAGATAGATAGATAGATAGATAGATAGATAGATAGATAGATAGAGGGACGGATAGATAGACAGAGGGGTGGTTGGATGGATGGATGGATGATAGATAGATAGATGGATGATAGATAAATAGTGCTCCTGAGTTATGGTGAAGCCATTGACTGTGTACAAAATATGCCCCACTGTCTTTTCTATAGAGGCTATAGCTCAGTATTGCATTATTGGGTTAATTTTGCTTCTTGGTGGTTCTTGCACTGTAGTTCTACTGCTCGGTTCACGCTAGCACTTGTACTCCCTTGTTTGGGTACATTGGGGACCAAAAAAATGGATAGGTGAGGCGCCAGAAAAGCTGTTACACACAGAGCCCAGTGCACCCCCTGGACCAGGGGTAGGGAACCTTCGGCTCTCCAGCTGCTGTGAAACTACAACTCCCAGCATGCTCCATTCACTTCCATGGGAGTTCCCAGAACAGCAGAGCCAGTATGCATGCTGGGAGTTGTAGTTTTGCAACAGCTGGAGAGCCGTACGTTCCCTACCCCTGCCCTGGACTATCATTAGGTCCCACTGGGTGGCCGTTGTTTTGAAACTGAAAGCGGCAAAGATAAAGTCATCCATGCAAGATGTTTTTTACTGCGACATTTTTCCTAAGACTCTATGACAGTGTGAGTCTAGCACAACTTTATTATAGACTTATACTAAGTCTTGGTACTGTCTAATACAAAGGTGTAAGGTCACATTCCAAACCAGTGATCCTAAGTCTGTCTGTACAACCGTACTCAATCCCCAAAGGAGGATGGCAACTTCAATGGCTGTATCTCCAGTTTTATACCATCTAGAAAAATGGTACCGTAATATGCAGCAGGTCATGATACATATAAAAATCACATTCCCAACTATGCTTTTAACTTGTAATATCTGAGATTCTGCTATAGTTAGTACTTCAATCTGAAAATCTCAGCTTTCTTATGATATCAGAACTGTCTTTCAGCTCTGCATATTCACACAAACACAACACAAATGTGTACAGACATTGAACTAGTTAACAGCTGCTAGAGCAGCGGTTCTTAACCAGGGTTTGATCGAACCCTTAACCTATGTCTTGAATTTGGAAATAAATCATATTTGATTTATCACTAAAGAAGGGTTCGGTGAATGTGCATATGAAACTGGTGGGTTCAGTATCTCAAACAAGGTTAAAAACCACTGTGCTGGAGGGTTACATAGTTACATAGTAGATGAGGTTGGATAAAGACATGAGTCCATCAAGTCCAACCTATAACCCTACAATCCCCTACAGTGTTGATCCAGGGGAAGGCAAAAAAAACCCCATGAGGCTCATGCGAATTGCCCTATTTCAGGGGAAAAAATTCCTTCCCGACTCCAAATCTGGCAGTCAGTATAAAACCCTGGATCAACGTGTCCTTAAAATCTAGAGACCATAACCCATTATATTTTTCTCTCCAAGGAAGGCATCCAGGCCCACTTTGAACTTGTTCAGTGAATCCGCCATCACCACTTCCCGGGGCAGAGAGTTCCAGAGCCTAGTTGTTCTTACTGTGAAGAATCCCCTTCTATGTTTCTGGTGAAACCTTCTCTCCTCCAGACGTAGAGGATGTCCTCTTGTCACTGTCACTGCTAAGGAGAATGTTACAGCCTGTTTTCTATTACAAAGGAAGTTAAATAGGATAATAAAGTATATTACAAAAAAGTTTACCAAACACCCAGACACAATAGCAAAAAAAAAAAAAAGTGAGTTACAGCAATGTCGGTTTGTTCTGTCTTCGGCCTGAAGATCCCGAGCACTCATCACCATCTGATCCACTGTGTATAGCTGTAGACAGTGGTTCCTATGGCGGGAAGTGCTGGGGATCTTAAGGCCACAGACAGAACAAATAGCTATGGGGGAGGGGGGTCACAGTGGTTGCATTTGTGACTGGGCCCCTATGACTTCATACGCTCCATTGCCAAACTAATGTCTCCTACTGTTAGCTATGCAGTCTCCTGCTCTCTGGTACTGAGATACTATTACGTATATGTCAGTGGTGTAACTAGGAATGGCGGGGCCGCGTGGCGAACTTTTGACATGCCCCCCCCCCCCCCCCGACTTCGACCAACCCCCTCCTCCGCATTCCTGTGCGCTCTATTATGTCCCTTAGTGGCCCCTGCACACAGCATTATGTCCTTCAGTGGCCCCTGCACACAGTATTGTACCCCATAGTGGCCCCTGCACACAGTATTATGCCGCACTGTGGACACCCATAAATAATTATTGTACTCTGGGGTCTTTTCAGACCCCAGAGTATAATAATCGGAGACCCGGGGGAATATGTTTTTTACCTCTCCTGGGCCTCCGATCATTATACTCAGGAGTCTGCGAAGACCCCCGAGTATAACGATAATCTTTGTGGGGCCCGCGGTGTCACTTACCGATCCCAGCCCAGCCAGGATCGGTAAGTAAATAGGGCCCGTTACCGGCTGGAGTAACTCCAGCGGTAACGGCCTAAAGAAAATAAACCAAAAAAACGCAGCGGTAGCAGCTGTCACCGAGCCCCCTAATGTCCTGGGCCCTGTGGCAGCCGCTTCCACTGCTACCACGGTAGTTACGCACCTGGTATACGTATAGGAGGGCACTATTACCTACTGTATGGGGGGAATATTATGTATGGTGGAGATAATTAAGATACGACAACCTATATGGGGGACAATTATACAGGGTGGCCATAATATAACCTCAGGTGTTTGGAGTCGTGTGCAGGCTGACCCAATGGACGGAAATGCCTGAAAATTTGTATGTGTGCTAATCAAGGCATGGGGAAATGGACTGCATGAAAAAAAAAAAAAATACAAAAACTCCCCACCAGGGAATAATGTGGCGCTGTACAGTGAGCGTGCGGCGCAAAACCCGTCTGTCGATACTTACGGATGTCCCATTTGGACCACCGACTAGCATGACTGTTCAATGTGGCTGCCATCATGCATGATGAGCATGGTCATCCTATGCAGAACGTGCTCGATGCTTGCATGTAACGTCTCTGGTGAGATGCTGCGCACTTCCAACATGATGCGGTCTTTGAGGTCAGGCAGGGTTTCGACATTCCCCCGATAAACACACTCCTTCAAGTGTCCCCACAACCAGAAATCACAAGGAGTGAGATCCGGAGAGTTCGGTGGCCACGCTGTAGGGAATGAGCGGCTCTAAATCCTGTCATCGGGAAAATGTGAACGAAGAGCGTTCTTCACAGGATTTGCGATGTGAGGTGGGGCTCCATCCTGCATGAAGGTGATCGTCTGCAGACACTGCCGCTGTTGGAGTTGGGGAACGAACACTGTTTCCAGTATTGTCCGGTACCTCGCTGCTGTGACGGAACAGGTGGCAACCCCAGTTGGGCCCAAATCTTCGAAAAAGAACGGTCCGATCATGAATGATGAGGTGAACCCACACCAAACGTTCTCCTTGGGCGAATGCAGTGGAACCCCCTCGAGCGACTCAGCCCTATTCTCATCTTCTTGATGGATCAGGACAATGGACACAATGATGACATTCCATAAAAATATCTTGCTGAATAAGCACTGTTGAGCACACAGCACTGCTACATCTCAGGTGTAGCAGAGCTCAGTGCACGGCCAGCTCTGCTGCATCTCAGGTGTAGAGGAGCTGTGTCAACTCTGCTATACCTGAGATCGGACCACAATGGAGACTGCTGTGTACCGATCTTAGACTCCGCCTCCTCACAGACGAGCCTCCGGCAGAACCAGCATTAATTCTGACTGTGAGATAGGGATAGATGTACAGGCAGGGTTAGCTAGGGATTACCTTTATTTAGGTGGGAATGTCACTCACCCAGCTCTTTGGGACTCTATCTGGTCGGGATACCTGTCAGCTTGCAATATGCGGGAACTGACTTTTTCCCATAGGAATGCATTGACCAGCGTTGATTGGCCAAATGCCATACAATGTACAGCATTCGGCCAATCAATGCTGGTTTTGCCGGAGGAGGCAGAGTCTAAGATCGGTCCACAACAGTCTCCATTGTGGTCTGATCTCAGGTATAGCAGAGTGTGTCAGGGGCCTGAAGGGGCGTATATGTGGCTCCGCCTCTCCCTCCACAGCCCTCCTACTTAAACCCCCCTCCACCATTCAGTATTGTTTGTCGCTTCGGTTACAGGCACATCATCTGAGAGCTGCTGCCTCAGAAGACTGATCCACTGCACAAAGTTGGATTTCCTTTCCGTAGAGCTCTGGTGGAGGGGGAGGAGGTGGGGGATTTTAGCCTTAGGAGACACAGGACCCTCATGTTGCATGTGTGTGTTTTTTCTCTCTCTCTCCCCTTTCAGAATGTCTTCCTCATACTCATCCACCCTCCCGCGAAGGAAGTCCGCCTCTAAGAGAAGACATTTGGCCTGCGCCAAATGCAGGATCCCCCTCCCAGACGCCTGCGAATACAGGTTCTGTCAGGGATGTAGGGCCCCCCCTCTGAGACTACCCCCATCAGGAAAGTAGTCTCATGGGTTAAAGATTTTGTCTCCCAGTCTATGAGAAAGATGGATGATACCATTTCTCATCTAGCAAAGAGGCCTTGGCTAGATGTGGCTGAGCCCTCCCTCCCCCTCTTGGAAAGATTGCATATCGGGGAGGCGGAGTTCTCGGACGTAGAGGAGACAGAGAAAGAGATCTTTCCTTTGGAAAAGATGGGTAGACTCTTTAGGGCCATTAGGCCCAGAGACCGTGAGGCTGGTGAGGGACCTAGCCGCAAGGCGAAGACATTCCGAGCCAACTCGGACCTGGTCCGCGTGATGGAAGGAGAGTGGAGGCGCCCTGAGAGAGCCTTTACACCATCTACCCGGTTCAAAACGCTCTTTCCGGTGACAGATTCCCAGCAAGGGGTCTGGGGTCCGCCACCCAAAGTGGATATCGTGGTGGCGAAGCTGTGCCACCAAACAGTGCTTTCCGCAGAGGATGGCTCAAGTCTGTGGGACCCGTTGGACCGCCGAGTGGAGGGGTCCCTAAGGCGGGCATACTCCACTGCCTCCTCTCAGGCCTCTGTAGCCATTGCAGCCAATGAGGTGGTCTCAGGCCTGTGGGCCGAGGCGGCGTCCCTATCTAGGCACATAGACACGGGTCCACCGTGACGACCTCCTGTCGGTCATGTCCGACATCAATTTAATGGTGGACCACCAAGGAGATGGCCCTCTCCACCCTAGCCAGGCGTCCATTATGGCTGAAGCTGTGGAGGGTCGACACTTCCGTTCGAGCCTGGCAGGCTCTTCAGCAGGGAACTTGACAGGATCATGGAGAATCTGGCAGATACAAAGACAAAGAATCCCCCACAACCGCCTGAAAGGAGTAGGGCGTCCTTTCATGGCTGTGGATCCTCCTCTAAAGGCTCTAGAGGTCAGAGGTGTGCTAGTTCCCAGTCCAGTGGTAGGGGGCGGGGCGTCTCCCGCGAGCGCAAGAAGGGCCTCTGACTAAGCCCCCACGTCTCAAGTCCAGAGATAGGCGGGTGTCTCTCTCACCATCTAGACACCTGGCGCCAGTAGATGCAGGATCCCTGGGTTATCCAAACTATCCAGGACGGCTACGGAATAGATTTCACTTCCCCTCTGGTGGCCGAATTGGTAATATCTCGCACTTTTTAGGGCATCAAACAACTTCATCTAGAAAGATCCGTCCAAGAGTACACAAGCAGAGACAACTTAGAGCTTGTCCCTCAGGCAATGCAGTGCCAGGGTATCTACTCTCCGGTCTTCTTGATACCCAAGACAGCAGGCGGAAGATGTATGTTCATCGATCTCAGATACCTGAACCAATTCATCCACAGAGCTCGGTTCCGCATGGAGACCTTCAGGTCGGGGTTACCCTTTCAACAGCCTGGAGATCGTTTCGTCACCCTGAACCTGAGAGACGCATATCTGCACGTTCCCACCTTTTCGGCGCACAGGAAGTTGCTAAGAGTGGCTGTACATCTGGACGGAAAGATGCGGCATCCTCAATTCTCCGCCCTCCCAGTCGGCATAGCCTCAGCCCTCCATACCTTCATAAAGGTAATAGCTCCGGTCGCTGCCACCCTGCGCCTTCAAGGAAGCTTCATAGCCCCTTATCTGGACGACTGGCTTCTCAAAGCCCAAGCCAAGGAGGTCCTTACCACATAGGTTCAGACCGTAGTAGCTTGAGAGAGCCAGCTTGGCTGGCTAATAGACTTGTCAAAGTCAGTTGTGATTCCGTCAACACGAATCTAGTTCACCATAGACTCTCTCACCATGACAATCTCTTTGCCCACTCCTTGCAAGGGAAGGATTGCTCGTGCGGTGCATCATCTCTCCGTCATGGTCGGGACAGCCAGGAAAGTCCTAGGTTTGATGTCCGCCTCCATAGAAGCAGTTCCCTGGGCTCTGTGGCACATGTGCTCACTGCAGAACGAGGTCTTGAGAGTCTGGAATCACTGTCCTTTGGGACTACAAAAGCCTATCCAGTTAACCATCAGCACCCGGCAATCACAAGCCCGGTGGGCCCGTCTGCACGACGGGATGTCCTCGGCCAGGTTTACCTGGACCCTGTTGACAACAGATGCCTCTCTCACAGGATGGGGAGCTCATCTGGGGGAGACCCTGGTACAAGGCACCTGGAATTACCTGGAGAGTACGTGCTCATCCAGCTGGCGAGAGCTTATGGCAGTTCACTGGAGACTTCGGACGTTTACGCCACTTCCACGAGAGAAGGCAGTCAAGACTCGGACAGACAACCTGATGGCAGTCCATTACATCAATTAGCAAGGTCCCCCGTTCTTCTACAAGTCACCAACTTGATCTTCGCCTGGACAGAACAGAATCTCTCCCAGCTGTCGGCGGTCCATATCCCAGGTCGCCTGAAAATCCTAGTGGACCAACTCAGCAGAGCGTTGGCAACCTCAGGCGAGTGGTCCCTACACCAGGGTACCTTTCACCATCTCACCGAGATGTAGGGTCTCCCTGAGGTGGATCTGATGGCCACCCAATACATCGCCAAAGTAGAAAAATTTACTCCCGGTATCGGAAAGACAACCCTTTGGCGATGGATGCCCTGTCAATATCTTGGAGGTTCAAACGAGCAGACGTTTTTCCTCCCATTCCGAGAATTCCGAAGGTATTGACGAAACTCAGGCAGGACCAGACTTCGGCAATAGTGATCATGCCGTTCCGGCCAAGAAGGGCATGGTTCACCGACCTCATCCTTATGAGTCGAGGGAACTACTGGAAGCTTCCACCAGTGCAAATTCTGGTAACCCGGAACAGTCGGTTTTTCCAAAGCCTGGACAAGTTCAACCGCACTGCCTGGAGGTTAATCAGCCCGTAGGTGGCGAAAGAGGACTGTCTCAGGGAGTGCTAAGGACTTTGGCGCACTCAGGAGCAGAGTCAACTAACCAGAGCTACCAGAGGGTCGCCCGAATATTCCGGAACTGGTGTACAAGTAACCAGCGCGAACCTACGATGCAGTCTTGGAGTTCCTACAAGATGGCCTGGAAAGAGGGCTGGCACCCGCTACCCTGGAGGTTCACGTTTCAGCTCTGTCTGCTCTCCTGGAGACCAGGTTACCATTAGATCCTCTAATTAGACAATTCCTAAGAGGGGCTGCTAGACTTCACCCTCAGGTGCAGCCTCCTGTTCCTACCTGGGACCTAGCTGCGGTTCTACAGGGGCTCTGCGCGCCCCCCTTCGAACCCCTATCTGAAGTGGATTGGAAGTACCTGTCATAAAAGGTAACTTTCCTGCTGGCAATAACCTCCACCAAGAGGGTTGGCGAGCTACAGGCCTTGGTGGCCTCCGAACCCTTTATAACTTTCTTTCCAGACAGAGTCCAACTGAGGTTCGTCCCAGGATTCTTGCCAAAGGTACCCACTTTTCAGAATATTAACCAGGTAATTGTCTTACCGTCTTTTTTTCCCTCTCTTGTCTCTGAGTGGGAAGAAAGGATGCACAAGCTGGACTTGGTGAGAACATTACGTACTTACCTGGAGCGCACTGCGCCCTTTCGGAAATCAGAAAATCTGCTAATTAACGTGTTTGGCCACAATAGAGGTGCCAAAGCATCAAAACCTACCTTATCAAGATGAATTAGGGAAGCCATCACCTGCTCCCTGCGTGCCCAAAACCTTCCTGCACCGGATTTCGTCCGTGCCCATGCCACTCGAGCAGTGGCAACATCATGGGCTGAAAGACGTTCCCTTTCTTTGGAGCAGATATGTGCCGCTGCTTCCTGGAGTTCGCATCTGACTTTTGCCAAACATTATAGTTTGGACTGGCGGACGACGGACTCTACAGCGTATGGACACTCTGTTTTAGTGTCAGCCTGCCAGGATCACCCACCCTAGGGTAAACCAATACTTGCTAAATCCCCAGTTGTGCTGCTGTTGGGTGTAGGGGGAATGAAAGATTATGAATGATAATCTGTTTTCCCTTAGCCCAAACAGCAGGACAAGGCTCCCTCCCTATGCTGTAATTTGTACTATTGTGTATTATTTCTATGATATATACGCTGTACTTTATACTTGCTACTAACACAAGGGGGAGTTGGTCTTCCGGCCTCTTATATAGGTCAAAGCTGTTAGGTAATTAAAAATTCCACCTGTCCTAACAGCTCATAGGGGCAGGAATACCGCAGTTGTGCTGCTGTTTGGGCTAAGGGAAAACAGATTATCATTCATAATCTTTAAGACTTGGGCTTGTTATATGCCCCCAGGCATGCTTCTCCTGCTGTCCCAGTTGCATTCCAGAGGTGTTGTCATCATTTCCTGAGGTGTCATAGTGGACTTGGTGACTCTCCTGAGTCGAAGAGTGATTTCCCCTGAAACAAAGCTTTTTTTTCCCCATAGACTACAATGGGGTTCGATATTCGTTCGAATTTTCGAATATTGAGGGAATATTCAAAACGAATATCGAATATTTCACTGTTCGCTCATCTCTATACACCAGTTATCTCATGTGGAAGGCTTCTTTAAAAAGTAACAATTTTTAATGCAATTCAAATTGTGCAAAACTTTTAATTTTTATTTATTTTATGCCCATATCCATCAGATTCAAGTCCATTAAAGATCTATGAAAATTGGAAAAGCCATATAAATGATGCTCAGATTTTTTGTGTGTGGTTAGCTCTGTAGTATTTTTGGGATGCTGCTGCCATCTTGAGTTAACATGTAGGATTGCAACGTTTGTTGTCTCATGGCCTTTATTATGAGTATCAGAATTATCACGCTACATTTCATGATTTTATTTATTTTTAGAAAAGTTGCTATAAATTTTACATGAAAGTAAAATTCATAGTGACTTGGTCCCCCCACATGACATAGTGCCTCCTTTGCAAACCCGTACATGGTATAACGCCCTATTCACATAGCATAATATCCCACAGTGGCCCCTCCATACAGTATAATGTCCCATAGCGGCACCTACAATGTTTGTTGCAAATATTGCAAAATTTCAGGATTGACAGAAAATTTGGGGGGTCACCACCCTCAAACTATTATAGTCTATGATCTCTTCAGACCCCAGAGTACAATGATCGGAGGCCCAGGGAAGGTGACAAACATGAAAACCTGTTGTGGCATCATTGAAGAGGCCCGAAGACTGTCGGAGAGGTTTTTAGGTTTACTCACGTCCGCCTGGGCTTCCGATTATTATACTCTGGGGTCTGAGGAGCCCCCAGAGTATAATAATAGCTTGTGGGTAGAAGTGGGTAACATTGCTTTCTATTTTTTTTTTTTCTATTTTATCACCTCACCTGAACCTCTGATCATTTTACTCTGGGGTCTGAAGGACACCAATACACCTGAATACATGGTAGAGGAGGAAGCTGTTGGCTTCCTGTTCTACTATTCTATAAACTGTAGGCCACAAGCAACTTCAGGCCTGTAGCCTACAAGGTGCCCTAGCAACAAGTAAGAAGTCAGCAATCTGACACAAGCATTGCCCCTCCTATATAGACATCTTGTCTGTGGTGACAGCACCTTGTAGGCCCTAGGCCTTAAGTGGCTTGCTGCCTACATGATGAAGTGCAGAAGAAACAGAAAGGGGCACACTAAGGGCATTAATAATTTCGGGGCACTATTATTATAAACCGACAGATCATAAATTTTAAGCAGGGGAGAGTTATAAAATAAATATGCAGTGACACTTACATCCTCCTGTCCGTTTCTGTGCTGGGCCGGCTATCACTTTCGCTGCTGTTTGAGGCTTCAGTGGTAACATCATGTTGGCAGTACCACAGCAGCCAAATACCATTTCCCCTTACGTCTAACAGCAGCACAACACATGGGGGGGTAGTATTCCTGCCCCTGTGTGCTGTTAGGACAGGTGTAAGTTTTAATCAAAATTAATTATACAAAAAGAGCCCCTATGTTCCAGTCGCAGGGAGGGGAGAATTCCGTTTTTTCCCTACAGTTATGGAAAAAAGGCTCTAGGAGTATTGTTGCTTCTTCCTCTCTCTTCTTCCATTTTAGGCAAGGGAATTTATGTAAGATTTAAAAAAAAAAAAAAAAAGAGGCTATTTAGTTCCTTGTCTGTTTGCTGGTCCGGTAGCCTGTTCTAAGTTTTCTTGGGCCAAGCTCCCTTATGCTTAGCCTTTGGCTTCTTGCGTGACATTTTCTGGTGTTACTAAAGGTCCTGTTTGTGGGTGCTTTTCTTTCCACTTCACAATATTTTTCCTTTGGTTAAGGTGGTATAATGGAGGGTGAATGTGTTTGGGTCTCTACCCTTCTTCTATTTTCTAGATGTCGTCCTCTTCCTTAAATGATGAGGAGGTTCCCAGGAGGAAGAACACTTCAAAACGCAGGTATCTTGCATTTAAAGATTGTGAGACTCCTCTCCCCAATGGTTATGATTACCAGCGTTGCCGTCAGTGTCGGAGTCCACCACCGGAGGAGCCCTACTTGCGTGACGTCATATCCTGGGTGAAGGAATACGTGGAGGATACTACGAGGGAGAGTAAAGACTCCATCTCTCACATAGCTAAGAAGCCATGGTTGTAGGGACATTTACAACCTGTTCCCTCGGAGGAGGATTTCCAGATTGTGGATTAAATTCATTCCTCTGATGAGGACTCTGCGGGTTCTGTAGGCCTCTCTTTCCTCTGGATAAGATACCCAAGCTACTCAAGTCCATCCGGTCTGGCGATCAAGATGTTGACCCCGGGGAAGCTTTGAGTTCCACCTATAGGGGGGCCCAGAGCCTTCCAAGTGGACTCTGCTTTGGAAAAAGCTATGATGGCTGGGTGGATACGTCTTTGAGAAGCCCTTTTTTTTTCTCTCCAGGAGATTTAAGAACCTTTTCCCGATATCAGAAAGTCAGCAAGATAGTTGGGGCCCACCTTCAAAGGTGGACATGGCCATGGTGAAATTATCCTGGTGTACGGCTGTGGCTGCTGATGATGGATCTATTTTATAGGATCCTATAGCCAGGCACACAGAATGCACCTTGAAGCGAGGTTATGCTGCTCCCTCTGTTGGTATTGTTACCAGTGAGGTAGCAAATGAGCTTCGTTCTGATCTGGCTAGACTGGAGAACGATATTGATTCAGGCGTCTCCCGTGACAACCTCGTCATTTATCTCATCACTTTCCCTGGCTGCGGACTACCTGGCTGAGGCCTCGCATCGCGTCAAGTTGGCATCTAAGTCCATGGCCCTGTCTACGGCAGCGAGAAGGCCGTGGTGGCTTAAAACTTGGAGGGCTGACAACGCCTCCAAGTACAACATCTGTTCTCTTCCCTTTGATCCTGGCAAGCTCTTTGGAAAGGAATTAGACGATATTATGGAGGGTTTGGCTGACAAGAAGGGGAAGTGTCTCCCTCAGTCCTACAGAGGTAGATCTGAGCCTTCTCCCCAAGGTAGGGGATTTCAGCATCAGACCCCACCTAGATCTCAGTACCAGAGGCGGTCTACGTATCAGGCTAGAGGATCTGGATGCCATTTCTCCAGGGAAAAGCCTGTAGAGCGAAGAGGTTAGAGTTATATTCTAGGAAAGTTGTATCTGATACTGATGACCTAACCTAACCTCACTATTTTATCTTCACACTGCTTATGATCCATATATTTGGTTTGGACACACAGAATTTACGCATCAAGCTACAGTTGTGATCACTGGCTTTAAAAAGAGCCTTTCATGTCCTCAGTGTGCGGTATTATTATTATTATATACCACTAGAAAGCCAACAGTGCTCTGAATTCAGCACAATCAGCTTTACCAGTATATGCCCCAGTGGTGGAGACATCAGAGCAGTTAATTTCAGCACCGCTATCATTAGGGTGGGCCTTACAGTCTAGCGTCATCATGTTGCTTACTACCCAGCAATGGCACTGAACTGTAAATTCAGAGCAGTCGGCTTTCTAGCAGCATATTATACATTGAGAAGCCAGGGTCTCAGTTTTTATTTATTTATTTTAAAGAGGAATATATTGTCAATTTTATTTCTTAAAAACAGATATTGACATATCATATTTCCTATTTTTTTTTCCTGCAGCATTTTTTTACATCGTCTGAGTTGCTCTGTTCTGCTAACAGAATTTAGTGATCTACGTAGCAGTATAGTTATGGCCATAGCTAGCAATAGACCAGAGCCGATTCATTGAGGTGTATAGGTTTTTTTTACACATGCTCTGTGCAGGTTGTGATACACTATGACATCCACCTATTGTCAGTAGTGGATATGGGTGTTATCTGCCAAGGTGTTATCTTTTATCATTATACCAGCTGTCTTGTCTGTGATGTTGTCAGTTTCCCCTGCCTGCGGCCTCTGCAGCGGCATCCAGTCACTGCTACCGGTTTTTTGGTCTGGAATCTGAGGCCTCAAATTCTGGACCAAGAAACTCTGTTTGAACTCAGCCTTATTGTGTTTTAGGGTGTGAAGGAGCTTACTTTGCCAAGCCACTTGGAAACCCCTGCAATCACCTTTCTTACCTTCCCACTCACCCCGTGTTTAGGCTCATAGGATAATACGAAACGTGCTTTATAAATTTTATATATTTATTAACCTCAATAGGCTGGTACTAGCCACTAACATATACAGAAATATATATATCAATGGATCGTCAAGCAAATACAAGTAACAGTACAGTACAAAACGGAACATAAAATGGCGATAAGAGTAGACAAGATAGAATACCAAACGAAGTTATGGTTTGGTTCGCTGGGGCGTCACTCCTACATGTCAGAGCGCCTTCTTAAATCAGTGTCCTTTACATGATGTCCCAGAGTCAGCACTCTTCTTATTGAGGGACCAAGAATCTAGGTCTTCCTGTCAGCATATAGCCAGTGTCTGACCGCCCCTCACTCCCAAGGCGCCCCCCCCCCCCCCCTGCTCCTTCCAGAATCCAGGGAAAGAGTGGTGTTTTCCTGGCTCAGGAAAAGCTGTTTGTCTTTGGTTCAATTGAGTGTCATTTGCCCTCCCTCGTGGACATCTGCCTGGGAAGAAAGGGCCATTCCCCATGATATATACATAAAACCAAGATAATAATTTCTAAAGCACAAGTTATATAGTAGTAGACAGAAGTAATTTTATTAACAACCTTGGCAAATAGAATTAAATAAAAAGGGTATAAAGCACAAAGTAGGTAACAGATTTACAGATCTTTATGTACAAAGTGACAGAGGAATCTCACAGTCCATTCAGGACATGCCAGTCTCTCAAGTCTTTACATTCGAAATCACAATTCAATTGCAGTTTTTTCATAGACAACTGGTGAAGACGCGGTGTAACTTTTATCTTCACGTCTAACATTTCAGTAAAGTGAAATGAGTCTTAGTTGTATGAAGTGAGGTAGCCATGAGAACTGCAGATAAAGGAACTATGGCATGTGGTTCTCTGCCGATGTCTCGATTTCTCAAAGCAAGGCGGCCACGGTAAACATCAGAACTGGAGAATGAAGAATTAGGGGATGTGGTTCTTCAGACGACGACTTGGATTCTCAAAGCAAGGTGGCCATGGTAACCAGCAGAATTGGAGATCAAGGAACTAAGGGATGCCGTTTTCTGATGTCTTCTAAGATCCTCAAGGCAAGATGGCCATGGTAACCATCAGAATTGGAGATCGAGGAACTACGCAATGTGGCTCTCAGGCGTCTTCTCAGATTCTCAAGGCAAGATGGCCACAGTAACCATTGGAACTGGTGAAGACGTAACTAAGGGGATGCGGTTTCTCATCTGCAGTCATCATTAGCAAACAAAGGAGGAGCACGGCATGGGGGCAAAACTGGGTCATCATCACAAGTGCTTAACTGGACTAAAAGAGAATATATTTTAAAAAATAAATTTGACGCTGATATAATTTCTTCATATTATTAAATTATTCGAGTGTGTAAAATAAAATGGCTATGATGATACAAGAACCTTGGCACTTGAGACTACACTAGTAAGATCAATAAGTCCCAAAAGCACTCAAAACCCACTCAAACAAATGACAATTTAGAAAAGGTCTTGCTCAAAACGGAAATGTACCCATTTTAGTTGGGGTTGTCTTTGTTCTGTACAGAAGCCAATGATCGTTTGGTTGTAGATGTTTATAGAACAGATTTAATAACTATAACTTTCTGTAAAAACATGCAAAGGTTCCTAACACTTGGACTGGACATCTGGAAATACATTAGGTGACCTCAGATCTAGTCCAGCTGAAATGAATACTAATAGTGTACTTGTGGCTTGTGTGGGCTGTGTTCAATATTAATAGCCTACTTGTATATCGTGGGGTCTGTATTCTTCAACCGCTAGGGTCTATTAAAGTGTGACTGATGGTAAATGGATTGGAAAAATACCAAGTGAGAAAAGCCTTTCCTGCCCTCACCTCATCTATAAAGGAATTACAATGTACCTCCGCTGCATCACTGCTCCCGGCATTATCCTCTCATAGATCTGTAATGAATTCCAATTCCAACTAAGGACAGTCTCCGACATCCATTTCCAACTTACACCAAAGATATATCCATATCAAAATCATATTATAGCAGAAAGTCCAATCTGAAAGTGCCCTTACATTTTTAGATGGGACGCTGGGTCTAATTCAGTGTCTTCCATGAACTGTGGTGATAAACAGTAAAGCAACACAAATATTCCCCCCCCAAATAACCGTGTATAACAAGAACACATACTGGTAAATGACTGTAGTCTAATGTATGTACAGTATATAGTTATGTATATTTACCACAGTACGCAGGGTCCTAGCAATCCTCAGTGATATCATACAGGGCTCTTGGCACTTGAGCTGCTCTGTGGAGACCAATAGAAGGACAAGAGACCCCAAACCCAATCCAACCAAACTGACAAGTGGGTAACGCTGTTGCTCAGGACTGACAGTGTACCTGCATGTTGTGTGGGGCTTAATTCTTCCGCCATTTTCTTCTACCAAAGAGACGATGATATCACATGTATCTGAAATATACCAAGTGAGAAAAGCTATTCCTGCACTCACCTGAACTACAAAGAACCTGCAATATTCCTCTGCCCCATCACTGTTCCTGGCATTATCCTCTCACATATCTGTAATGATTTCCAAATAAGGACACTCTCCATAGTCACCCAACTCCAACTTGTACCTCAAATATATTGACGTTGAAATCTATTCCCCATATTGTAGTATATAGTACAATATAGAACTGCTCTTACATTTCTGGACAGGGCGCTGTGTCAGAGACAGATTCTTCTGTTAACTCTGGTAATTAAAAACAGTAAAAAGCAACACAAATCCCCCCTCAATAACAGTGTATAACAGGAATACACACTGGTAAATGACTGTAGTATAATCTATGTACAGTATATATATCTGTGTATATTTACCACAGTACGCAGGGTCCCGGCAATCCTCAGTGATATCATACAGGGCTCTCGGCACTTGAGCTGCTCTGTGGAGGCCAATAGGAAGACAAGAGACCCCAAACCCAATCCAGCTAAACTAACAAGTGTGACACAATATTGCTCAGGACTGATCGTGTACTTGAATATTTTGGGTCTGTATTCTTCATCCACTGTTGAAAGAGACACTGGCAGAACATCTGAAAAATACCAAGCGAGAAAAGCCTTTCCTGCACTCACCTCATCTGACAAGGAGCTGCAATGTCCATCAGGTCTATGATCGCTCAACATTCTCCTCCTATAATACCAACTATATACAGTCTCCATCAACACCCAATTCCAGCCTATACCACCAATGGCTAGTCAATGTCCAAGTCAAAATCTTCACCACTTCATAGCTATAGCAAAGTGTATGAAATGAAAGAAGTCTTACATTTCTAGATGGGGCGCTGGGTCTAATTCAGTGTCATCCATGAACTCTGGTGATAAAGAACAGTAAAGAAACACAAATCCCCCCCACAACAATACAGACTGGCAAACAACTGATCGTATACTTGTATATTTTGGGACATTACTTTTCACCATATTCTAGCAAATAGTACAATATGGCAACTCTCATATTTCTAAATGTTGGAGGGGTAAAATTCTGTGTATTCCATGAACTCTGGCGAGAAAGAACAGTAAGGCAACACAAACCCCACACACAACAATACATACTGGCAAATGACAATAGTGTAATCTTTGTACAGTATATATGTGTGTATATATTTACCACAATACGCAGGGTCCTGGCAATCCTCAGTGATATCATACAGGACTCTCGGCACTTGGGCTTCACTGTGGAGATCAACAGGAAGACAAGAGACCCCAAACCCAGTCCAACTAAATTGACCATTTAGAAACCCTGTTCCTCAGGACTGATAATGTACTTGCATATTGTTAGGGCTTTATTCCTCAACCATTTTCTTCTACCAAAAAGATGGTGGTATCACACGTATCTGAAAAATACTAAGCGAGAAAAGCCTTTCCTGCTCACCTTCACTGAAAGGGATCGGCCTGTTACCTCCGCTGCACCGATCGTCATCGTCCTGTCAGAGATCTGTAATACATTTCATCGGCACCAAAAACCCAATCTTATAGCACAAATATGTCCAAGTGAAAACCTTTTCACCATATTCCAACAAATTGTACGACATGAAATATCTCTAACATTTCTGGATATTGGTGGGGTGTAAATTTAGTCTTCCTTTAACTCTGGAAAAAAAAAAATAAAACGAGCAACACAAATCCCCCCTTAACAATCCTGTACCACAACAATATATACTCAGTCATATATATCTGTATATTTACCACAATACGCAGCGTCCTGCCAATCCTCAGTGATATCATACAGGGCTCTCAGCACTTCAGCTTCACTATGGAGAGCAATAGGAAGACAAGAAACCCCAAACCCAATCCAACTAAATCGACCATTTAGAAACCCTGTTCCTCAGGACTGATAATGTACTTGCATATTGTTGGGGCTTTATTCTTCAACCACTGTCTTCTACCAAAGAGCCTGTGATATCACGTGTATCTGAAAAATATCAAGTGAAAAAACCTTTCCTGCACTCACCTTCACTACAAAGGACATGCAATGTACGTCCGCCCCATCACTGATCCTTGTCATAATCCTCTCATAGATCTGAAATAAATTCCAACTATGGACAGTCTCCGACAGTCGATTCCTCCTTACACTACACATATAACTGCTTCAAAATCTTTTCACCATATCATAGAAAATAGTCCGATATGAGAGAGCTCTTACATTTCCGGATGGGGGCGCTGTGTCAGATTCAGTTTCATCCTTTAACTCTGATGGTATAAAATAAAGAAAAAGCAACAAATCCCCCCCTCAACATAGAATTACAACAATACAGACTGACAACCAACTAGAATATGTGATTACATTTCTGCTTATTTACCAGAGCTGGCAGAGTCTTAGCAATATTCAAGAAATCTTACAGTACAGCAATCCAACAAAACAGGCAAGTATGTAACACTGATACCCCAGAGCGATTGTGCACTCACATATTGTGGGGCTGTATTCTTCAACCACTTCTACCAAAGAGACCCTGATGTCACATGGACCTGAAAAATACCCAGTGAGAAAAGCCTTTCCTGCACTCACCTCAACCAACAAGAAACTGCAATATTCCTCCGCTCCATCACTGCTTGTCATTATCCTGTCAGATCTGTAATAGAATCCAACCAAGAACAGTCTCCACTGACACCCAATTCCATCTTATACCACAAGTCAAACCCTTTTCACCATATCATAGCAGACAGTAGGGGAGGAAAGTTCTCTTACATTTCTGGACAGGGCGCGGAGTCTAATTCAGTTCCTTACATTTACTCTGGTGAATAAAAACAGTGAAAAGCAACACAAATCCCCCCTCAGTAACAGCGTATAACAGGAATACATACTGGGAAATGACTGTAGTATAATCTATGTACAGTATATATATCTGTGTATATTTACCACAGTACGCAGGGTCCCGGCAATCCTCAGTGATATCATACAGGGCTCTCGGCACTTGAGCTGCTCTGTGGAGACCAATAGGAAGACAAGAGACCCCAAACCCAATCCAGCTAAACTAACAAGTGTGGCACAATATTGCTCAGGACTGATCGTGTACTTGAATATTTTGGGTCTGTATTCTTCATCCACTGTCGAAAGAGACACTGGCAGAACATCTGAAAAATACCAAGCGAGAAAAGCCTTTCCTGCACTCACCTCATCTGACAAGGAGCTGCAATGTCCATCAGGTCTATGATCGCTCAACATTCTCCTCCTATAATACCAACTATATACAGTCTCCATCAACACCCAATTCCAGCCTATACCACCAATGGCTAGTCAATGTCCAAGTCAAAATCTTCACCATTTCATAGCTATAGCAAAGTGTATGAAATGAAAGAACTCTTACATTTCTAGATGGGCGCTGGGTCTAATTCAGTGTCATCCATGAACTCTGGTGATAAAGAACAGTAAAGAAACACAAATCCCCCCTCAACAATACAGACTGGCAAACAACTGATCGTGTACTTGTATATTTTGGGACATTACTTTTCACCATATTCTAGCAAATAGTACAATATGACAACGCTTACATTTCTGGATGTTGGAGGGGTGAAATTCTGTGTATTCCATGAACTCTGGCGAGAAAGAACAGTAAGGCAACACAAACCCCACACAGCAATACACACTGGTAAGTGACTATAGTGTAAGCTTTGTACAGTATAAATATATATATTTACCACAGTACGCAGGGTCCTGGCAATCCTCAGTGATATCATACAGGGCTCTCAGCACTTGGGCTTCACTGTGGAGATCAAAAGGAAGACAAGAGACCCCAAACCCAATCCAACTAAATTAACCATTTAGAAACCCTGTTCCTTAGGACTGATAATGTACTTGCATATTGTTAGGGATTTATTCTTCAACCACTGTCTTCTACTAAAAGATGGTGGTATCACACGTATAATAATAAGCGAGAAAAGCCTTTCCTGCTCACCTTCACTAAAAGGGATCGGCCTGTTACCTCCGCTGCACCGATCGTCATCGTCCTGTCAGATCTGTAATACATTTCATCGGCACCAAAATCCAACCTTATAGCACAAATACATCCAAGTGAAAACCTTTTCACCACATTCCAGCAAATTGTACGACACAAAATAACTCTTACATTTCTGGATGTTGGCGGAGGGTGAAATTTAGTCTTCCTTTAAATCTGGAAAAAAAAAAAAAAAAAAGAGCAACACAAATCCCCCCTCAACAATCCTGTACCACAACAATATATACTCAGTCATATCTGTATATTTACCACAGTACGCAGGGTCCTGGCAATCCTCAGTGATATCATACAGGGCTCTCGGCACTTGGGCTTCACTGTGGAGACCATTAGGAAGACAAGAGACCCCAAACCCAATCCAACTAAATTAACCAATTAGAAACCCTGTTCCTCAGGACTGATAATGTACTTGCATATTGTTGGGGTTGTGTTCCTCAAACAGTGTCTTCAATGAGACTGTGATATCACGTGTATCTGAAAAATATCAAGTGAAAATACCTTTCCTGCACTCACCTTTACTACAAAGAACCTGCAATGTACGTCCTCCCCATCACTGATCTTATCATAATCCGCTCAGATCTGAAACAAAATTCCAGCTATGGACAGTCTCCGACAGTCGATTCCTCCTTACACCACAAGTATAACCACTTAAAAATCTTTTCTTCATATGATAGCAATAGTACAATATGAGAGAGCTCTTACATTTCTGGATGGGGGCGCTGTGTCAGATTCAGTTTCTTCCTTTAACTCTGATGGTATAAAATAAAGAAAAAGCAACACAAATCCCCCCCTCAACATAGACTCACGACAGTACAGACTGGCAACCAACTATAATATGTGGTTACATTTCTGCTTATTTACCAGAGCTGGCAGAGTCTTAGCAATATTCAAGAAATCTTACAGTACAGCAATCCAACAAAACAGGCAAGTATGTAACACTCATACCCCAGAGCGATTGTGCACTCACATATTGTGGGGCTGTATTCTTCAACCACTTCTACCAAAGAGACCCTGATGTCACATGTACCTGAAAAATACCAAGTGAGAAAAGCCTTTCCTGCACTCACCTCATCTGACAAGGAGCTGCAATGTCCATCAGGTCTATGATCGCTCAACATTCTCCTCCTATAATACCAACTATGTACAGTCTCCATCAACACCCAATTCCAGCCTATACCACCAATGGCTAGTCAATGTCCAAGTCAAAATCTTCACCATTTCATAGCTATAGCAAAGTGTATGAAATGAAAGAACTCTTACATTCCTAGAGGGGGCGCTGGGTCTAATTCAGTGTCATCCATGAACTCTGGTGATAAAGAACAGTAAAGAAACACAAATCCCCCCCCCTCAACAATACAGACTGGCAAACAACTGATCATGTACTTGTATATTTTGGGACATTACTTATCACCATATTCTAGCAAATAGTACAATATGAAAACTCTTACATTTCTGGATGTTGGAGGGTATAGTGTAATCTTAGTACAATATATATATATATATATGTATGTTTACCACAGTACGCAGGGTCCTAGCAATCCTCAGTGATATCATACAGGGCTCTTGACACTTGGGTTTCACTGTGGAGATCAACAGGAAGACAAGATACCCCAAACCCAATCCAACTAAATTGACCATTTAGAAACCCTGTTCCTCAGGACTGATAATGTACTTGCATATTGTTAGGGCTTTATTCCTCAACCATTGTCTTCTACCAAAAAGATGGTGGTATCACACGTATCTGAAAAATACTAAGCGAGAAAAGCCTTTCCTGCTCACCTTCACTGAAAGGAATCAGCCTGTTACCTCCGCTGCACCGATCGTCATCGTCCTGTCAGAGATCTGTAATACATTTCATCGGCACCAAAATCCAACCTTATAGCACAAATACATCCAAACGAAAACCTTTTCACCATATTCCAGCAAATTGTACGACATGAAATAACTCTTACATTTCTGGATGTTGGCAGAGGGTGATATTTAGTCTTCCTTTAACTGTGGGAAAAAAAACCGAGCAACACAAATCTCCCCTCAACAATCCTGTACCACAACAATATATACTCAGTCATATATCTGTATATTTACCACAGTACGCAGGGTCCTGCCAATCCTCAGTGATATCATACAGGGCTCTCGGCACTTCAGCTTCACTATGGAGAGCAATAGGAAGACAAGAAACCCCAAACCCAATCCAACTAAATTGACCATTTAGAAACCCTGTTCCTCAGGACTGATAATGTACTTGCATATTGTTGGGGCTGAATTCTTCAACCACTGTCTTCTACCAAAGAGCCTGTGATATCACGTGTATCTGAAAAATATCAAGTGAAAAAACCTTTCCTGCACTCACCTGAACTACAAAGGACCTGCAATGTACGTCCGCCCCATCACTGATCTTATCATAATCCTCTCATAGACCTGAAATAAATTTCAACTATGGACAGTCTCCGACAGTCGATTCCTCCTTACACTACACATATAACTGCATCAAAACCTTTTCACCATATGATAGAAAATAGTCCGATATGAGAGAGCTCTTACATTTCTGGATGGGGGCGCTGTGTCAGATTCAGTTTCATCCTTTAATTTAACTCTGATGGTATAAAATAAAGAAAAAGCAACAAATCCACCCCCCTCAACATAGAATCACAACAATACAGACTGACAACCAACTAGAATATGTGATTACATTTCTGCTTATTTACCAGAGCTGGCAGAGTCTTAGCAATATTCAAGAAATCTTACAGTAAAGCAATCCAACAAAACCGCCAAGTATGTAACACTGATACCCCAGAGCGATTGTGCACTCACATATTGTGGGGCTGGATTCTTCAACCACTTCTACCAAAGAGACCCTGATGTCACATGGACCTGAAAAATACCAAGCGAGAAAAGCCTTTCCTGCACTCACCTCAACCAACAAGAAACTGCAATATTCCTCCGCTCCATCACTGCTTGTCATTATCCTGTCAGATCTGTGATAGAATCCAACCAAGAACAGTCTCCACTGACACCCAATTCCTTCTTATACCACAAGTCAAATCCTTTCCACCATATCATAGCAGATAGTAGGGGAGGAAAGTTCTCTTACATTTCTGGATAGGGCGCTGAGTCTAATTCAGTTCCTTACATTTACTCTGGTGAATAAAAACAGTGAAAAGCAACACAAATCCCCCCTCAGTAACAGCGTATAACAGGAACACATACTGGGAAATGACTGTAGTATAAACTATGTACAGTATATATATCTGTGTATATTTACCACATACGCAGGGTCCTAGCAATCCTCAGTGATATCATACAGGGCTCTCGGCACTTGGGCTTCACCGTGGAGAGCAATAGGAAGACAAGAGACCCCAAACCCAATCCATGTAAACTGAAGCGTGAAACCCTGTTGCTCAGTACTGACAGTGTACTTGCATATGGGGCGGGGGATTTATTCTTCAATCACTTTCTTCTACCAAAGAGCCAATGATGACAAATCGAGCTGAAAAATACCAAGAGAAAAGACTTTCCTGCACTAACCTCAATGAAAGTGACCTGCGGTGTTTTCTCTTCTGCTCTTCTCACCATCTTGTCACAGATCTGTAATAGAGCCCAACTAAGGACATTTCTCCATCGATACCCAAGTCCATCTTATACCACAAATATATCCCAAGTCACAATATTTCCATCATATTCTAGCAAATTGTACCACGTGAAAGTACTCTTACATTCCTAGAGGGGGCGCTGGGTCTAATTTCAGTGTCATCCATGAACTCTGGTGATAAAAAACAGGAAAGCAACAAAAATCCCTCCCTCAACAATACATACTATATATATATGCGTATATTTACCACAGTACGCAGGGTCCTGGCAATCCTCAGTGATATCATACAGGGCTCTTGGCACTTGCGCTTCACTGTGGAGATCAACAGGAAGACAAGAGACCCCAAACCCAATCCAACTAAATTGACCTTTTAGAAACCCTGTTCCTCAGGACTGATAATGTACTTGCATATTGTTGGGGTTGTATTCCTCAACCACTGTCTTCAATGAGACTGTGATATCACGTGTATCTGAAAAATATTAAGTGAAAAAACCTTTCCTGCACTCACCTGAACTACAAAGGACCTGCAATGTACGTCCGCCCCATCACTGATCTTATAATAATCCGCTCAGATCTGAAACAAAATTCCAGCTATGGACAGTCTCCGACAGTCGATTCCTCCTTACACCACAAATATAGCCACTTAAAAATCTTTTCACCATATGACAGCAATAGTCCGATATGAGAGAGCTCTTACATTTCCGGATGGGGGCGCTGTGTCAGATTCAGTTTCATCCTTTAACTCTGATGGTATAAAATAAAGAAAAAGCAACAAATCCCCCCCTCAACATAGACTCACGACAATACAGACTGGCAACCAACTAGAATATGTGATTACATTTCTGCTTATTTACCAGAGCTGGCAGAATCTTAGCAATATTCAAGAAATCTTACAGAGCTATTGACATTTGAGATGAGACTAATATAAAAGGACAAGAGACAGCAATCCAACAAAACAGGCAAGTATGTAACACTGATACCCCAGAGCAATTGTGCACTCACATATTGTGGGGCTGGATTCTTCAACCACTTCTACCAAAGAGACCCTGATGTCACATGGACCTGAAAAATACCAAGCGAGAAAAGCCTTTCCTGCACTCACCTCAACCAACAAGAAACTGCAATATTCCTCCGCTCCATCACTGCTTGTCATTATCCTGTCAGATCTGTAATAGAATCCAACCAAGAACAGTCTCCACTGACACCCAATTCCATCTTATATCACAAGTCAAACCCTTTTCACCATATCATAGCAGATAGTAGGGGAGGAAAGTTCTCTTACATTTCTGGACAGGGCGCTGAGTCTAATTCAGTTCCTTACATTTACTCTGGTGAATAAAAACAGTGAAAAGCAACACAAATCCCCCCTCAGTAACAGCGTATAACAGGAACACATACTGGAAAATGACTGTAGTATAATTATGTACAGTATATATCTATGTATATTTACCACAGTACGCAGGTCCTAGTAATCTTCATATCATACAGGGTTCTCGGCACTTGAGCTGCTCTGTCGAGACCAATAGAAGGACAAGAGACCCCAAACCCAATCCAGCTAAACTAACAAGTGTGACACAATATTGATCAGGACTGATCGTGTACTTGAATATTTTGGGTCTGTATTCTTCATCCACTGTCGAAAGAGACACTGGCAGCACATCTGAAAAATACCAAGCGAGAAAAGCCTTTCCTGCACTCACCTCATCTGACAAGGAGCTGCAATGTCCATCAGGTCTATGATCGCTCAGCATTCTCCTCCTATAATACCAACTATGTACAGTCTCCATCAACACCCAATTCCAGCCTATACCACCAATGGCTAGTCAATGTCCAAGTCAAAATCTTCACCGCTTCATAGCTATAGCAAAGTGTATGAAATGAAAGAACTCTTACATTTCTAGAGGGGGCGCTGGGTCTAATTCAGTGTCATCCATGAACTCTGGTGATAAAGAACAGTAAAGAAACACAAATCCCCCCTCAACAATACAGACTGGCAAACAACTGATCGTGTACTTGTATATTTTGGGACATTACTTTTCACCATATTCTAGCAAATAGTACAATATGACAACGCTTACATTTCTGGATGTTGGAGGGGTAAAATTCTGTGTATTCAATGAACTCTTGCGAGAAAGAACAGTAAGGCAACACAAACCCCACACAGCAATACACACTGGTAAATAACTATAGTGTAATCTTAGTACAGTATATATATTTCTATATGTGTGTGTATATATATATATTTACCACAGTACGCAGTGTCCTGGCAATCCTCAGTGATATCATACAGGGCTCTCGGCACTTGGGCTTCACTGTGGAGATCAATAGGAAGACAAGAGACCCCCAAACCCAATCCAACTAAATTGACCATTTAGAAACCTTGTTCCTCAGGACTGATAATGTACTTGCATATTGTTGGGGCTTTATTCTTCAACCACTGTCTACCAAACAGCCTGTGATATCACGCGTATCTGAAAAATATCAAGTGAAAAAACCTTTCCTGCACTCACCTGAACTACAAAGGACCTGCAATGTATGTCCGCCCCATCACTGATCTTGTCATAATCCTCTCATAGATCTGAAATAAATTCCAGCTATAGACAGTCTCCGACAGTCTCCGCCCCATCACTGATCTTGTCATAATCCTCTCATAGATCTGAAATAAATTCCAGCTATAGACAGTCTCCGACAGTCGATTCCTCCTTACACTACACATATAACTGCTTCAAAACCTTTTCACCATATGATAGAAAATAGTCCGATATGAGAGAGCGCTTACATTTCTGGAAGGGAGCGCTGTGTCAGATTCAGTTTCATTCTTTAACTCTGATGGTATAAAATAAAGAAAAAGCAACAAATCCCCCCCTCAACATAGAATCACAACAATACAGACTGGCAACCAACTAGAATATGTGATTACATTTCTGCTTATTTACCAGAGCTGGCAGAGTCTTAGCAATATTCAAGAAATCTTACAGTAAAGCAATCCAACAAAACAGGCAAGTATGTAACACTCATACTCCAGAGCGATTGTGCACTCACATATTGTGGGTCTGTATTCTTCAACCACTTCTATCAGAGACCCTGATGTCACATGGACCTGAAAAATACCAAGCGAGAAAAGCCTTTCCTGCACTCACCTCATCTGACAAGGAGCTGCAATGTCCATCAGGTCTATGATCGCTCAACATTCTCCTCCTATAATACCAACTATGTACAGTCTCCATCAACACCCAATTCCAGCCTATACCACCAATGGCTAGTCAATGTCCAAGTCAAAATCTTCACCATTTCATAGCTATAGCAAAGTGTATGAAATGAAAGAACTCTTACATTTCTAGATGGGGCGCTGGGTCTAATTCAGTGTCATCCATGAACTCTGGTGATAAAGAACAGTAAAGAAACACAAATCCCCCCCCTCAACAATACAAACTGGCAAACAACTGATCGTATACTTGTATATTTTGGGACATTACTTTTCACCATATTCTAGCAAATAGTACAATATGACAACGCTTACATTTCTGGATGTTGGAGGGGTGAAATTCTGTGTATTCCATGAACTCTGGCGAGAAAGAACAGTAAGGCAACACAAACCCCACACAGCAATACATACTGGTAAATGACTGTAGTCTATTCTGTGTACAGTATATATATATGTATATTTACCACAGTACGCAGGGTCCTAGCAATCCTCAGTGATATCATACAGGGCTCTTGACACTTGGGCTTCACTATGGAGATCAATAGGAAGACAAGAGACCCCAAACCCAATCCAACTAAATTGACCTTTTAGAAACCGTTTCTCAGGAGTGATCGTGTACTTGCATATTGTTGGAGCTCAGATCTTCAACCACTGTCTTCTACTAAAGAGACGGCAATGTCCATGTATCTGAAAAATACCAAGGTAGAAAAAAAACCTTTCCTGCACTCACCTTAACTACAAAGGACCTGCAATGTGCGTCCGCCCCATCACTGATCTTGGCACTCTCCTTTCATAGATCTGAAACAAATTCCAACTATGGACAGTCCATCGACCACAAATATAACCACTTCAAAAACCTTTCACCATATGATAGAAAATAGTCCGATATGAGAGAGCTCTTACATTTCTGGATGGGGGCGCTGTGTCAGATTCAGTTTCTTCCTTTCATTCTGGGAAAGAAAAAAAAAAAAACAACACAAATCCCCCCCTCAACATAGAATCACAACAATACACAATGGCAACCAACTATAATACACGAGTAGATTTCTGTATATTTACCACAGTAAGCAGAGTCCTAGCAGTCCTTAGTGACGTCATACAGGGCTCTTGTGGAGAATAATAGACACTTGACCCCAAACCAAATTGAAATAAATTGTCCATTTACAAACCCTGTTCCTCAGAGCTAATTATGGACTTCAATATTGTGGGAGCCTTGTTCTTCATTCTATTGAAAACACCCTGATGTCACATGTACCTGAAAAATACCAAGCGAGAAAAGCCTTTCCTGCACTCACCTAAACCAATAAGAAACTGCAATATTCCTCCGCTCCATCACTGCTTGTCATTATCCTGTCAGATCTGTAATAGAATCCAACCAAGAACAGTCTCCACTGACACCCAATTCCTTCTTATACCACAAGTCAAATCCTTTTCACCATATCATAGCAGATAGTAGGGGAGGAAAGTTCTCTTACATTTCTGGATAGGGCGCTGAGTCTAATTCAGTTCCTTACGTTTACTCTGCTGAATAAAAATAGTAAAAAGCAACACAAATCCCCCCTCAACAATTTTTTATCATAACAATACATATTGGCAAACAACTGTAGTCTAATGTATGTAAATTATATATATCTGTGTATATTTACCACAGTACGCAGGTCCTAGTAATCCTCATATCATACAGGGCTCTCGGCACTTGAGCTGCTCTGTGGAGACCAAAAGGAAGACAAGAGACCCCAAACCCAATCCAGCAGAACTAACAAGTGTGGCACAATATTGCTCAGGACTGATCGTGTACTTGAATATTTTGGGTCTGTATTCTTCATCCACTGTCGAAAGAGACACTGGCAGCACATCTGAAAAATACCAAGCGAGAAAAGCCTTTCCTGCACTCACCTCATCTGACAAGGAGCTGCAATGTCCATCAGGTCTATGATCGCTCAACATTCTCCTCCTATAATACCAACTATGTACAGTCTCCATCAACACCCAATTCCAGCCTATACCACCAATGGCTAGTCAATGTCCAAGTCAAAAACTTCACCACTTCATAGCTATAGCAAAGTGTATGAAATGAAAGAACTCTTACATTTCTAGATGGGCGCTGGGTCTAATTCAGTGTCATCCATGAACTCTGGTGATAAAGAACAGTAAAGAAACACAAATCCCCCCTCAACAATACAGACTGGCAAACAACTGATCGTGTACTTGTATATTTTGGGACATTACTATTCACCATATTCTAGCAAATAGTACAATATGACAACTCTTACATTTCTGGATGTTGGAGGGGTGATATTCTGTGTATTCCATGAACTCTGGCGAGAAAGAACAGTAAGGCAAAACAAACCCCACACAGCAATACACACTGGTAAATGACTATAGTGTAATCTTAGTACAGTATATATATGTATATTTACCACAGTACGCAGGGTCCTAGCAATCCTCAGTGATATCATACAGGGCTCTTGACACTTGGGCTTCACTATGGAGATCAATAGGAAGACAAGAGACCCCCAAACCCAATCCAACTAAATTGACCTTTTAGAAACCGTTTCTCAGGAGTGATCGTGTACTTGCATATTGTTGGAGCTCAGATCTTCAACCACTGTCTTCTACTAAAGAGACGGCGATGTCCATGTATCTGAAAAATACCAAAGTAGAAAAAAAAAAACCTTTCCCGCACTCACCTTAACTACAAAGGACCTGCAATGTGCGTCCGCCCCATCACTGATATTGGCATTTCTCCTCTCATAGATCTGAAACAAATTCCAACTATGGACAGTCCATCGACCACAAATATAACCACTTCAAAAACCTTTCACCATATGATAGCAAATAGTCCGATATGAGAGAGCTCTTACATTTCTGGATGGAGCCGCTGTGTCAGATTAAGTTTCTTCCTTTAACGCTGGCAAAGAAAAAAAGAAAGCAACACAAATACCCCCCCCCCCCCCCCATAGAATCACAACAATACACAATGGCAACTATAATACGTGAGTAGATTTCTGTATATTTACCACGGTAAGCAGAGTCCTAGCAGTCCTTAGAGACATCATACAGGGCTCTTGTGGAGAATAATAGTAAGACACTTGACCCCAAACCCAATTGAAATAAATTGTCCATTTACAAACCCTGTTCCTCAGAACTAATCATGGACCTCAATATCGTGGGAGCCTTGTTCTTCATTCTATTGAAAACACCCTGATGTCACATGTACCTGAAAAATACCAAGCGAGAAAAGCCTTTCCTGCACTCACATCAACCAACAAGAAACTGCAATATTCCTCCGCTCCATCACGGCTTGTCATTATCCTGTCAGATCTGTAATAGAATCCAACCAAGAACAGTCTCCACTGACACCAAATTCCTTCTTATACCACAAGTCAAATTCATTTCACCATATCATAGCAGATAGTAGGGGTGGAAAGTTCTCTTACATTTCTGGACAGGGCGCCGAGTCTAATTCCGTTCCTTACATTTACTCTGCTGAATAAAAACAGTGAAAAGCAACACAAACCCCCCTCAACAATTTTTTTATTATAACAATACATATTGGCAAACAAATGTAGTCTAATGTATGTAAAGTATATATATCTGTGTATATTTACCACAGTACGCAGGGTCCTGGCAATCCTCAGTGATATCATACAGGGCTCTCGGCACTTGGGCTTCACTGTGGAGACCATTAGGAAGACAAGAGACCCCAAACCCAATCCAACTAAATTAACCAATTAGAAACCCTGTTCCTCAGGACTGATAATGTACTTGCATATTGTTGGGGTTGTATTCCTCAAACAGTGTCTTCAATGAGACTGTGATATCACGTGTATCTGAAAAATATCAAGTGAAAAAACCTTTCCTGCACTCACCTTTACTACAAAGAACCTGCAATGTACGTCCGCCCCATCACTGATCTTATCATAATCCGCTCAAATCTGAAACAAAATTCCAGCTATGGACAGTCTCCGACAGTCGATTCCTCCTTACACCACAAATATAACCACTTAAAAATCTTTTCACCATATCATAGCAATAGTACAATATGAGAGAGCTCTTACATTTCTGGATGGGGCGCTGTGTCAGATTCAGTTTCTTCCTTTAACTCTGATGGTATAAAATAAAGAAAAAGCAACACAAATCCCCCCCTCAACATAGAATCACGACAATACAGACTGGCAACCAACTAGAATATGTGATTACATTTCTGCTTATTTACCAGAGCTGGCAGAGTCTTAGCAATATTCAAGAAATCTTACTGTGCTATTGACATTTGAGATGAGACTAATATAAAAGGACAAGAGACAGCAATCCAACAAAACAGGCAAGTATGTAACACTGATACCCCAGAGCGATTGTGCACTCACATATTGTGGGGCTGTATTCTTCAACCACTTCTACCAAAGAGACCCTGATGTCACATGGACCTGAAAAATACCAAGCGAGAAAAGCCTTTCCTGCACTCACCTCAACCAACAAGAAACTGCAATATTCCTCCGCTCCATCACTGCTTGTCATTATCCTGTCAGATCTGTAATAGAATCCAACCAAGAACAGTCTCCACTGACACCCAATTCCATCTTATATCACAAGTCAAACCCTTTCCACCATATCATAGCAGACAGTAGAGAAGGAAAGTTCTCTTACATTTCTGGACAGGGTGCGGAGTCTAATTCAGTTCCTTACATTTACTCTGGTGAATAAAAACAGTGAAAAGCAACACAAATCCCCCCTCAGTAACAGCGTATAACAGGAATACATACTGGGAAATGACTGTAGTATAATCTATGTACAGTATATATATCTGTGTATATTTACCACAGTACGCAGGTCCTAGTAATCCTCATATCATACAGGGCTCTCGGCACTTGAGCTGCTCTGTGGAGACCAATAGGAAGACAAGAGACCCCAAACCCAATCCAGCAGAACTAACAAGTGTGGCACAATATTGCTCAGGACTGATCGTGTACTTGAATATTTTGGGTCTGTATTCTTCATCCACTGTCGAAAAGAGACACTGGCAGAACATCTGAAAAATACCAAGCGAGAAAAGCCTTTCCTGCACTCACCTCATCTGACAAGGAGCTGCAATGTCCATCAGGTCTATGATCGCTCAGCATTCTCCTCCTATAATACCAACTATATACAGTCTCCATCAACACCCAATTCCAGCCTATACCACCAATGGCTAGTCAATGTCCAAGTCAAAATCTTCACCATTTCATAGCTATAGCAAAGTGTATGAAATGAAAGAACTCTTACATTTCTAGATGGGCGCTGGGTCTAATTCAGTGTCATCCATGAACCCTGGTGATAAAGGACAGTAAAGAAACACAAATCCCCCCTCAACAATACAGACTGGCAAACAACTGATCGTGTACTTGTATATTTTGGGACATTACTTTTCACCATATTCTAGCAAATAGTACAATATGACAACGCTTACATTTCTGGATGTTGGAGGGGTGATATTCTGTGTATTCCATGAACTCTGGCGAGAAAGAACAGTAAGGCAACACAAACCCCACACAGCAAAACACACTGGTAAATGACTGTAGTCTATTCTGTGTACAGTATATATATATGTATATTTACCACAGTACGCAGGGTCCTAGCAATCCTCAGTGATATCATACAGGGCTCTTGACACTTGGGCTTCACTATGGAGATCAATAGGAAGACAAGAGACCCCAAACCCAATCCAACTAAATTGACCTTTTAGAAACCGTTTCTCAGGAGTGATCGTGTACTTGCATATTGTTGGAGCTCAGATCTTCAACCACTGTCTTCTACTAAAGAGACGGCAATGTCCATATATCTGAAAAATACCAAAGTAGAAAAAAAAAAACTTTCCCGCACTCACCTTAACTACAAAGGACCTGCAATGTGCGTCCACCCCATCACTGATATTGGCATTTCTCCTCTCATAGATCTGAAACAAATTCCAACTATGGACAGTCCATCGACCACAAATATAACCACTTCAAAAATCTTTCACCATATGATAGCAAATAGTCCAATATGAGAGAGCTCTTACATTTCTGGATGGGGGCGCTGTGTCAGATTAAGTTTCTTCCTTTCATTCTGGGAAAGAAAAAAAAAAAACAACACAAATCTCCCCCCCCCCTCAACATAGAATCACAACAATACACAATGGCAACTATAATACGTAAGTAGATTGCTGTATATTTACCACAGTAAGCAGAGTCCTAGCAGTCCTTAGTGACATCATACAGGGCTCTTGTGGAGAATAATAGTAAGACACGTGACCCCAATCCCAATTGAAATAAATTGTCCATTTACAAACCCTGTTCCTCAGAGCTAATCATGGACTTCAATATCGTGGGAGCCTTGTTCTTTATTCTACTGAAAACACCCTGATGTCACATGTACCTGAAAAATACCAAGTGAGAAAAGCCTTTCCTGCACTCACATCAACCAACAAGAAACTGCAATATTCCTCCGCTGCATCACTGCTTGTCATTATCCTGTCAGATCTGTAATAGAATCCAACCAAGAACAGTCTCCACTGACACCCAATTCCTTCTCATACCACAAGTCAAATCCTTTTCACCATATCATAGCAGATAGTAGGGGAGGAAAGTTCTCTTACACTTTTATGGACAGGGCGCCGAGTCTAATTCAGTTCCTTACATTTACTCTGGTGAATAAAAATAGTAAAAAGCAACACAAATCCCCCCTCAGTAACAGCGTATAACAGGAATACATACTGGGAAATGACATTTCGCTCGACATTCTCCTCCTATAATACCAACTATGTACAGTCTCCATCAACACCCAATTCCAGCCTATACCACCAATGGCTAGTCAATGTCCAAGTCAAAATCTTCACCACTTCATAGCTATAGCAAAGTGTATGAAATGAAAGAACTCTTACATTTCTAGATGGGGCGCTGGGTCTAATTCAGTGTCATCCATGAACTCTGGTGATAAAGAACAGTAAAGAAACACAAATCCCCCCTCAACAATACAGACTGGCAAACAACTGATCGTGTACTTGTATATTTTGGGACATTATATTTCACCATATTCTAGCAAATAGTACAATATGACAACTCTTACTTTTCTGGATGTTGGAGGGGTGAAATTCTGTGTATTCCATGAACTCTGGCGAGAAAGAACAGTAAGGCAACACAAACCCCACACAGCAATACACACTGGTAAATGACTATAGTGTAATCTTAGTACAATATATATCTGTATATTTACCACAATACGCAGGGTCCTGGCAATCCTCAGTGATATCATACAGGGCTCTCGGCACTTGGGCTTCACTATGGAGATCAATAGGAAGACAAGAGACCCCAAACCCAATCCAACTAAATTGACCTTTTAGAAACCGTTTCTCAGGAGTGATCGTGTACTTGCATATTGTTGGAGCTCAGATCTTCAACCACTGTCTTCTACCAAACAGCCTGTGATATCACGTGTATCTGAAAAATATCAAGTGAAAAAACCTTTCCTGCACTCACCTTTACTACAAAGGACCTGCAATGTATGTCCGCCCCATCACTGATCTTATCATAATCCTCTCATAGATCTGAAATAAATTCCAACTATAGACAGTCTCCGACAGTCGATTCCTCCTTACACTACACATATAACTGCTTCAAAACCTTTTCACCATATGATAGAAAATAGTCCGATATGAGAGAGCGCTTACATTTCTGGAAGGGAGCGCTGTGTCAGATTCAGTTTCATCCTTTAACTCTGATGGTATAAAATAAAGAAAAAGCAACAAATCCCCCCTCAACATAGAATCACAACAATACAGACTGGCAACCAACTAGAATATGTGATTACATTTCTGCTTATTTACCAGAGCTGGCAGAGTCTTAGCAATATTCAATAAATCTTACAGTACAGCAATCCAACAAAACCGCCAAGTATGTAACACTGATACCCCAGAGCGATTGTGCACTCACATATTGTGGGGCTGGATTCTTCAACCACTTCTACTAAAGAGACCCTGATGTCACATGGACCTGAAAAATACCAAGCGAGAAAAGCCTTTCCTGCACTCACCTCAACCAACAAGAAACTGCAATATTCCTCCGCTCCATCACTGCTTGTCATTATCCTGTCAGATCTGTAATAGAATCCAACCAAGAACAGTCTCTACTGACACCCAATTCCTTCTTATACCATAAGTCAAATCCTTTTCACCATATCATAGCAGATAGTAGGAGAGGAAAGTTCTCTTACATTTCTGGATAGGGCGCTGAGTCTAATTCAGTTCCTTACGTTTACTCTGCTGAATAAAAATAGTAAAAAGCAACACAAATCCCCCCTCAACAATTTTTTATCATAACAATACATATTGGCAAACAACTGTAGTCTAATGTATGTAAATTATATATATCTGTGTGTATTTACCACAGTACGCAGGTCCTAGTAATCCTCATATCATACAGGGCTCTCGGCACTTGAGCTGCTCTGTGGAGACCAAAAGGAAGACAAGAGACCCCAAACCCAATCCAGCTAAACTAACAAGTGTGACACAATATTGCTCAGGACTGATCGTGTACTTGAATATTTTGGGTCTGTATTCTTCATCCACTGTCGAAAGAGACACTGGCAGAACATCTGAAAAATACCAAGCGAGAAAAGCCTTTCCTGCACTCACCTCATCTGACAAGGAGCTGCAATGTCCATCAGGTCTATGATCGCTCAGCATTCTCCTCCTATAATACCAACTATGTACAGTCTCCATCAACACCCAATTCCAGCCTATACCACCAATGGCTAGTCAATGTCCAAGTCAAAATCTTCACCACTTCATAGCTATAGCAAAGTGTATGAAATGAAAGAACTCTTACATTCCTAGAGGGGGCGCTGGGTCTAATTCAGTGTCATCCATGAACTCTGGTGATAAAGAACAGTAAAGAAACACAAATCCCCCCCTCAACAATACAGACTGGCAAACAACTGATCGTATACTTGTATATTTTGGGACATTACTTTTCACCATATTCTAGCAAATAGTACAATATGACAACGCTTACATTTCTGGATGTTGGAGGGGTGAAATTCTGTGTATTCCATGAACTCTGGCGAGAAAGAACAGTAAGGCAAAACAAACCCCACACAGCAATACACACTGGTAAATGACTATAGTGTAATCTTAGTACATTATATATCTGTATATTTACCACAATACGCAGGTCCTAGCAATCCTTAGTGATATCATACAGGGCTCTCGGCACTTGGGCTTCACTGTGGAGATCAATAGGAAGACAAGAGACCCCCAAACCCAATCCAACTAAATTGACCATTTAGAAACCTTGTTCCTCAGGACTGATAATGTACTTGCATATTGTTGGGGTTTTATTCCTCAACCACTGTCTTCTACCAAACAGCCTGTGATATCACGCGTATCTGAAAAATATCAAGTGAAAAAACCTTTCCTGCACTCACCTGAACTACAAAGGACCTGCAATGTACGTCCGCCCCATCACTGATCTTGTCATAATCCGCTCATAGATCTGAAATAAATTCCAACTATGGACAGTCTCCGACAGTCGATTCCTCCTTACACTACACATATAACTGCTTCAAAATCTTTTTATCATATGATAGCAAATAGTCCGATATGAGAGAGCGCTTACATTTCTGGATGGGGGCGCTGTGTCAGATTCAGTTTCATTGTTTAAATCTGAATATAAAAAAACAAACAGAAAAAAGAACACAAATCTCCCCCACAAGAATACAGACTGGGGAAAACGACTGTAGTGTATCCTGTGTATATTTACCACAGTGGGCCGGGTCCTTGTAATCTTCACTAATATTATACAGGGCTCTTGATACTTGAGCTGACCTGGGGAGATCAACAGGAAAACAAGAGACCCCCAAACCTGATCCACCTAAATAGATAATTCAGAAATCCTGCAGCTCAGGACAGATCGTGTACTTGTATATTGTGAGGGCGACATTCCTGGACCACTTTCTTGTATCATAGAGACCCTGATGTCACATGTACCTGAAAAATACCAAGTGAGAAAAGCCTTTCCTGCACTCACCTCAACCAACAAGAAACTGCAATATTCCTCCGCTGCATCACTGTTTGTCATTAACCTGTCAGATCTGTAATAGAATCCAACCAAGAACAGTCTCCACTGACATCCTTCTTATACCACAAGTCAAATCCTTTTCACCATATCATAGCAGATAGTAGGGGAGGAAAGTTCTCTTACATTTCTGGACAGGGCGCTGAGTCTAATTCAGTTCCTTACATTTACTCTGGTGAATAAAAACAGTAAAAAGCAACACAAATCCCCCCTCAGTAACAGCGTATAACAGGAATACATACTGGGAAATGACTAATCTAATCTGTGTATATTTACCACAGAATGCAGGGTCCTAGTAATCCTCAGTGATATCATACAGGGCTCTCGGCACTTGGGCTTCACTGTGGAGATCAATAGGAAGACAAGAGACCCCAAACCCAATCCAACTAAACTGAAGTGCAAAATGTTTCTGCTCAGGACAGACCGTGTACTTGCATATTGTTAGGGATGTATTTTCAACCCGTTTCTTCTAGGTCGATGTCCGTGTAACTGAAAAATACCAAGCTGTAAAAGCCTCTCCTGCAACTCACCTGAACTAAATGTGACCGGCCTTGTACCTCTGCATCATCGTCCTGTCAGAGATCTGTAATACAGTCCCACTAAGGACAATTCTCCATCGGCACAAACACATCCAAGTGAACCTCTTCACCATATTCTAGCACATAGCACGTTACTAAAGTACGATAATTCTGGATTTTGGCAGCGTGTGACATTCAGCGTCATCCTCCAGGACAGCTCATATTATAGCATATAGTACATACTAATATGAAAGAGCCCTTACACTTTTAGATGGGGCGGTGTGTCTAACTCAGTGTCTTCTATGAACTCTGGCGATTAAAAAGAAAAAAAAAAAAGACAGAAAAGCAACACATATCCCACTCTCAATAATGACCATATGTATTGATACGATGCAAACCGTAGTCTAATCTATGTAGCGTATGTATTTGTGTATACGGTAGTTACCGCAGTAGCCAGGGTCCTAGCCATCTTCAGTGACAGGGTTCTTGACACTTGAGCTGTGGAAACCAAAACTAACACAAGAGACCCCCAAACCCCAGTCCAACTGAACTGACAATTCAGAAACATTAACACTCAGGACTGACAAAGTACTTGTATATTGTGCTCGCTGTATTCTTGTGTATTTTTCAACCACTATCTTCTAAAATGGGTGATGTCCATGTATCTGAAAAATACTAAGAAAGAAAAGCCTTTCCTGCACTCACCTCATCTAATAGGGGGCAGTATTGTACCTCTGTGTCATGACTTTATCCTCTTATCTGTAATGAATTACAACCAAGGACATTTTCCATCGACACCCAGTTCCAACTTCTACCACATCCAAACCTTTTCTCCATTTTATACCAAATAGCAAGACATGAAAGAACTCTTACATTTCTAGATGGGGCGGCGTGTCTGGTTCAGTGGCTCCCATGAACTCTGGTGATAAATGAGAGTAAACAACACAAACAACCCCCCTTCTCAACAACACATACTGGTAAGTGACTGTAGTCATCTGTGTACAGTATATACTTGGTGTATACAGTGCGCAGGGTCCTAGCAATCCTCAGTGATATCATACAGTACTCTTGGTGCTTGAGCTGCTCTGTGGAGATCAATAAGAAGAGAAGAGACCCCAAACCCAATCCTACTGACCTGACCATTCAGAATCATTGCTGCTCAGGACAGGTCGTGAACTTATGGGAACCATGTGCAACCACTTCCTTCTACACCCTATATAGTGCATGCATCTGAAAAATACAGAGCGAGAAAACCTTTCCTGCACTCACCTCATCTAAAAATGTACAGCACCTCCATGTGGTGCAGCGTTACCCTTATAGATCTGTAGTCCATTCCAACTATGGAGTCTCGGCCGACACCTCCAGTCTGTTATACCAATAATATATCCCACATAAAACAACATGACAAGAGCTCTTACAGGCCTGGATGGGATTGCCGTGCGAAATTCTATTTCTTCCTTTAACTCTGAAGATGAAACATAATAAAGCGACACAAATCCCCAACAGGATTGTAGTTCTAGATAAACTGGTGCAGATTTAGTTACCACAGGGTCCGAGCCATCTTCAGTGATATACAGGGCTCTTGGCACTTGAGCTGCTCTGTGGAGACCAATAGAAGGACAAGAGACCCCAATCCAGTTGACGATTTAGGACCACTGCTTCTCAGTAACGATCATGTACTGGCATATTGGAGAAGGAGCTGCATTCTTCAACCATTTTCTTTTACCAAGGAGACGTCGATAGGAAACCAATCTGAAAATTACCAAAGAAAAGCCTTTCCTGCAGCCATCGTAACTAAAATGGCGGCCATGTACCTCTGCTCCTCATTGTGCTAGAAGTTTTTCTGCGGAGATCTGTAAGAGTCCAACCAAGGACATTTCCCATAGACAAAGTCCAAAATATATCCAAGAAAGAATCTTTTCACCATATTATAACAGTACGGTATGTAAGGGCTCGAGTTACTGGACAGGGAGCTCAGTCTTAACCAGTTCTTTTAATTTTAATGATTAATAATAAAAACAGTAAAAAGCCCCCCTCCATACTGATAAAGAACTGTAGTGCATTACATGTACCGAATGAATCTGTGTATATTTTCCATTGTACCTCCGCCCCATCACTACCCTGTCAGATCTGTAAGAGACACCAACTAAGGACAGTCTCCAAATTATAGAATAAACCTAAATCTTTTCAATATATTGCAACAAATCATACAATGCAAAAGAGCGCTTATATTCTTGGATGGGGGCGCTGTGTCAAGTTAAGTGACCCCCAAACCCATGTTAACTAAACTGACACTATAAAAACACTGCTGCTGCTTGAGACTGAAAGCGCACTTGCAATTTCATCTTAGATTAGACTATAGTTAAGACCTTTTCATTGCAATGCATCGCACACTAGGAGCTCGAAATTATAGAGGGCTCAATTCGGATGGAATAAAAAAAATTTGATGTCATACAACCCCCCCCCCCCCCATCATAAATACCCAAAAACTAGTCAAATGTAAATGTCATATTTACCAGAGTACACAGGACCCTGACGTAGGATACTTGACACAACCGAACTGCACTGTGGAGATCAATAAGACAAATACCCCAACCCACTAGACCGATAGTTACGACATGTTGCTTTTATACCAAGCCTGTACAAGTATTTTGAGTTTGCATCCTTCTACTGTTTTCTGATTGAAAGCTACCAACAGATCTGAAAAATTTAAAGTCGAGAAAAACATTCCCGCACTTAGCTCAACATAAAGAAAAAAAAAAAAAGTGATTTACATGAGAAATCTAACAGAAGCCAGTGATATACAGTATAACTAAACTTTACAGTAAATAATTCCAATTGGTGAGGGGTCATTCGGTTTTCTTTCATACATTGATTTGCTTGACTCTCCCTCAACCAAGTTCACATCCATGCTGAAGACTCCACTACAGAAGCCTGGCACAGATATGACTCTAGCCTTATTCGATCTTTAACCCAGTGCTTTTTGCTTTATCAATTTTGTGACATATTATAGATTTGGAGAAGAATGTTACTCAAGAGTACAGTCCATTTGAACTTGCATTATTAAAACATGGACATTTCACTTGTTAAAGCTCTGGCTTGAATAGTAATGGTAGACACAAATGGCTTGCATTGTTGCTAAATGTAATGTTAACTCACAATTTGCAGTATGCGAAAATTTTAACCAAAAGGTTTCATTCCTGTGAGTAATCCTATGCACCATGGAGGAGTAAACCATTTTACAGCACACACAGGAAACCTCCAGTGCACAGAAACCACATGTCCCACTTCTGCTCTAATTGTAAAGGGTCAATGTGATTGCAGCCCATAGTAATAAGGTACAGATATGTTAGGCAGTATAATCAGCGGCCAAAATGTCACTTTTAATCCCCTCTTGCAGTATAGCAAGAAAAATGGCAGCTATTGATCAGCGTTTGTATGTATGCCGACATTATTGTAAACCTTGGATTCAAAAAAGTGTAAAATGACTTGTGTGCCAGAATGTACAAGTTGCTTTTTACCGTTTGGTGGTTCTTGCTGTAGTCCCTTTGTTGTGAGCAGGATGATAGATGGCACCCACATGAGGACTACAGCATCCAGGCTCCATTTCTCACACGTGTTGTACCCTCTCCCGATGCTCGGTAAATGTTTGGACCTGTGTTCACCAAGCGTTCTGACTTGATCCACTCGACCTACATGCTATAGTGCGCACTTGCTTGGATATGAGAGGACCTAACGTAATACTTTTGGAACTGCAACCTTGCATGTCCAGGGCTTTTCAATGACTCTATAAATAAAGATTCATACATTGGGAAACAAGTTATTGGCGACGGATTATTAAATGGGTTTTTAGACTGTAAAGAAGAAACTTGCACTGAACGTATCAGTGTTACTTGATGAAGTGGGAGTTTTTATTCCCTAGAAGACATGCAGGTATACATGGATTACCTTGTGCTTTCAGCCATGTGTACGTTGATAGGATGTGGGAAACCTGAAGCAGGACACGAGTGTGGCTGTAAAGCCTCTGACACTTAGAGCAGTATGAATTCTTGTGATGAAGAATTACGCATCTTAGGTAAGACGTCTGAGCAGTGTGACCACGGACAGACCACCAAAGTTTGATCTTAAACTTCTACAATGACATTTTTCAAAGCTTGTCTGGGTTAACCTGAAAGCATGCACTCCTGTATATACCTCCCTCTATATAGTTACATACTTATCCCAGGCATAGTAGCATACATACAGAGGATGAGGATGATGGCTCCGCTCACACCTCCCTTACTATGAGCATAGGATATTTATAATTAATCTTTAATCATACTGGAAGATAAGGAAAACCATCTTCCAAACCAGCCCATTTTATAACGAGTATAAATAGTAACACTATCCGCACATCCTTTTAATTCAGTTTTTGTGGTAATCTCACTGTATGTATACTTGCACTGAACAGATTTCTGACACTGCATTTTAATCCAGTCTGTACTACAAGTTACTGGTACTATTCACTACGATACTTTACACCATCTAAGATGTAGCACGTGAGCATACCTGTTTAGTGCTGCTAAGACACGATATACCAAGATGCCCAGACATCATACCATTTGGTGATCAGCAATCGCACTTGATAAAAGTTCCTGACCGGGCAGAACAGGAAACTTGGGTACGTCTCTGTACTCCATCTCCGAGCATGGAGAGACCACAAAAGACAAGAAATGCATGAACTGTACGTTAACTGGTTAAAGCGCTTTCTATGTATTTGAAATTAGTTGTCAGTGACAATGAATAATCTTTGTGTTGTACAACAGTAACTTGTTATAAAAGTTGCTGGAACCCTTAAGTAGTCTGGAGACCATGAGAGGACAAGCGTGCACTGCCAATCGCAAGCCTCCGGTAATATTTGACGCAATCAGGTTATTATTCACTTTGGCTGCTTATTTGAGGTAACCACCATTATTATTAAGAAGACTTCACTAAACATGAAGCCATAAGAGGCTGAAGCCAGGAAAGTTTCCTTTTAGGTGGTGGTAAAGCCAATAAATCAGGCTACATAATGATGGCAATGCATGTAGACAAATGTGTGAACTACAATTAGAAAAATATATAACATTAAATAAATTAAACAAATGTAGGTGTCGCTGGTGTCGAATTAAGTGTAAATCATGCAGGCTTGTCAACCTTATAAAAGACTTATCTGCTAGAGACGCTGCTGACTTTAGTAGTATCACTTGACATCTCCATTGAGGGCATGTAACCTGACTCATTCAGGATGAGTAACCTGTCCAAGGAAATGAAACCAAAACATCTTTCAGACAGCTAATAGTCTCAAATAATGGATGTGTCACATTTAACCTTGAGGCACAAGGCCAGCGAAATACAAATCCAAGACCTTTTGTTTGAGTGGGTTTACCAAGCATAACCAAAATGTAGTTGACTTGGCATCAGCGGACCGATGGGAACCGGGATAGGTTGGTACCAATATGACCTACACCATGAGCACTTCACTCCTGCCTGAAAATTATCACTGCGCATTTGCACCAAACCTTCAAGAAAGAGACATGGAAACAATACATTCATTTATTTTTCAATTTAATAAATCATTTTTGCCCAATTTTCAAAACACAGCAAATACTTAAAAATACAGCAACGTACACCAAGGAAAGACCTTACTTGTATACACAGGTTTATCAAAGTATTCTCTGATGTCAGGCAACAGTAACAGCAACTAGACAACATCCTAGGAAGAAATGTAAAGAAAATATACATCCACGTGTTACAGTGCTATGTAGGACATATAGTTATGTTTGGTCAGTGAGCACCACTACTGACATCTTTATGATATTTGGAGGTAGATGTCAAACCCCATTAAATTAAGTATCTAGTTACGGTAGGGGAGGAAGACAAGCTATTAGTACAGATAAACTACAAAATAACCAACACAAAAGGTGTGGTAGATTAGTATTCTGCATTTGTCAGCATGGGGAAACTCACAAAAAACCCCACAAGGCTAAAACACATGTGGAGCTGTTCACAGCAACCTAACAAGTCACTGTAGAAACGGGGGGGTTTCAGTCCAGCTTCAATTCCCTTGACTGAGCCAATATACAAGCTTTTAAGGTGGGCAAACTGTTCAGGGGGTAGGAAGTTTTATTTTATTCTGTTTGCTTACCAGGCAATGGATGCTTGAATATTCTGACATGCTAAAATCTTGGACGGTCCTGCTTACCATTAACTATGAACCAGCCACACATGGGTGAAGTATCTTCCCAGATGTGATTTCATTTTAGAGAGGCTATGAACTGCTAAAAAAATTAAAAAAAAAAAAAAAAAGGAAAAGTGTTTGATTCCCAGACACCTTGCACCAAACCCACTGATGGTGCCTGAAGTACAGAGGTGACAAGAGGGCAGGGATCACAAAACAGGGCTCTGACTGCAGCCTAAAGAAAAAAAACTTAAATTATACAGAGTAATTGCAAAGTAACAGTTGTCAGGTAAATACTTAAAGGGGTTACCCCAAAGACACTTATCCCCTATCACAAGACTAAAATTACCTTGCTGGGGATCCAACTATCAAGTCCCCAAGAGCTGGTCTCCAGACCCGAGTCTGTAGATAGGGGACAAATGTCTAAAGCACCAAACCCTTTAAACTTAGCAAATGTGATAAAGTCAGTCACAAGATATACAAGTTAATAAAGTATTTACAATTAATTCCCCAGTGCTAAGAAAAATAATAAGGTTACACTGGGCATTTAATGCGATACTTAACCCACTGACACAATACTTATCCCACTGACACTGATAACTTGGGTTGGTAAAAATGCAAGAAAAATTGGTGTAAACTTTAACACAATGAAAGTCCTTGGATATGAATCATTAAGGTGGAGCTCTAAACGCCCCAACACAAGCAACTCTGCTTCAGATTGGTTCAGTCTTTTGAGTTATGGAAGATCTCAACAGTCTTTTTTTCTGTATTGCAGCTCCAGCAATGCTTCTCGTTGTAATAAATCTTCAGAGAATATAAAGGTGATGTTTTTCCGGCTATTAAAGATTTAGTTCTAAAACTAACTTGATGAAAAATATAAATTAAGTCTCCCATAAATACCATTTTACCAAGATATAGCATACTATATCCAATTACACCTCCTGGATCTACACTGAACTGCATAAAAACAGACAGTAGGTGGCGCATACAAAACAATGGCTGTGTACTTCCAGAATTTACCCATGTTCAACACTAGAGGGCAGTAGTGAGCACGATGAATAGTAGTAATTTTGTAGCTCCTCCCAGTAAAGGGAGTTACATACCCATACTGTAAACGCCAAACACACCCACGGGGAGGGGGGATAATCCTTTCATCAGCTCCGGCAAGCACAGGGAGAGAAGTGGCCATTAGTGAGAGGGGCCACATAATTCAATCAAGCCCCACCCAACGGTAACAACCGTCTATACATTAACTCCGCCCCGAACATCACGTACAAACGGTAACTACGCAGAGAACCCGACGTAATGACGTCACATGCGTTGGCTCCGCCCAGCACCATGAGCGCGGCAGCCATCTTATAACGCTAATAGCCCCGCCCACTACCAGGAGACTGTCGGCCATTTTAGGAGACTAGTGTATCACGTCACAACCTTCGGCTCCGCCCTCCTCTAGCGGAGTGGCGGCCATATTTGTAGATTAAAACTCTTTCTCCAGCCAGTACAAAGAACGGCCATATTTTTCAGCTGGCGGAAACCTTCCCCCAATTATATACCCATACTGATACGAGGTGGCTAAAAGTCACCCCCGAATAACCACAATGGACTCTACCCGTTTACTGTGAGGGCAAAAAAAAAGACCTTCAACCCCCATAGCTCATACATATAAGACACCCTAGCGTCTACCACAATAAAATAACTCTTACACCCCTAGTAAGCCATAACCCACTGTCTGTAAAAAGAACAAAGCTCTCCTCCCGCCATATCGTCTGGTAAAATGGTATTGTAATACGTAATAAAGCCAATAAGAGCAAATAACTTACATGGGAGATAGCAAGCATTGAAACCAGGGCGTCTAAAATAGCCGGAAAAAGAACATATAGAAATGAAAAGACGTAACATCACGACGGCGGCCGCTTCTTCAGTCGTCAGCAACAAGCTTCCTCTCTCAGTCAGCGACGCAGCAACACTGAATAATGGAATCAAGGCGGATGAACTTATAGACTCCCATTGTGACGTCAGTAGGACGTAGCACTCAGTACTGTACGCATCCACGACATCGCTATGTGGGGAACGTGATATAGTCCCCATTCACTTTACAGTATACCGTACCCTATAATCTTACACTCGTTCTGAAAGTCATCGTAAAAAAATCCTGAAACGTTAACATGTAATAACTGGCGATATTATAACTTCAGGCATGTCATTAACAATAACACATGATAACTACCGAACACTAATATTTACCAATTCTAAGACAACTCCATACTGTCATTTACATTAACAGCATCAATATTCCAGTCACAAGAAATAGATAACTATCATCTAAGGGGGCAATAGGACTTAGACTAACTTCATATAGATGACTCAGGCGCCTTAGAAAATGGCGGCTCGCCTTGGCGTAGTGATATTCGCATTCTTGAGGGAGTAGTACGTGTCTAGTTCCGGCCAAAGTCCGGTTTAGACGAGTTGAAGCTGGTTATTAACCATGTGCTGGCCGTGGGTGACTAATAACAATGCGCCTGGTGTACAAACACTGACAGGAACATAACATGGCCGCTTATATAACTATACTGGAGAGAGGGAACACGTCAGGAAATAATCTATAAAATACTGGGAGCTTTCTTATAAAGATTATATTAGGCATTAGGGCGAAGTCATGGAAAAATAAATGGTTTTCACTAATAAAAACTTAGCTGACAATGATGTGTAAAAACACGACCGTCTGAGGTAAATGTGGTCAAACACGGAGGCCTTATTATACAAAAGCCAGACACTGCCATTATTGATACCTCGGTTTCAATGGGGTGATTCACACAGCTGGTCTGTCATAAAAAAAAAATAAAAATTATGTGCTATTTTTTCCTTCACGGCCATCTTGCACCCCATGGGCACCTGGTTTTCATCGATCCTCCATACATTTGAGTTTATGGAGGGATCCATGAAAATGTCCGAGAATAGGATATGACCTATATCTTGTCAGTCATGTTGCTAAGATTGTAAATATATAAATCACAAAAAAGACATTGTTAGGGCGGATTCACACCTGCGCCCGGTCTCCGCTTTTGGGTTTCTGCCGAGAGAAACTGGACAGGAGACGGAAACACGGCTGTCAGTTTTCGAACCCATTCACTGGAATGGGTTGGAAAAGTGACCGCCCGTGAGCGTCTTCTGCCTCTCCGTGGTGAAACTTTTTATTTTTTTAACCGGACACAAAGTCAGACATGCAGGACTTTGTATCCGGTTAAAAAAAAAACAGCAGTTTCGCCGTGTAGAGGCACAAGACGCTGACGGGCGGTCTCTTTGCAATGCTTTCAAGGGATTCTACCATTAAAACCCTTTTTTTGTGGATAAGACGTCGAAATAGCCTTTAGAAAGGCTATTCGTCTCTTACCTTTAGATGTGATCTCCGCTGCGCCGTTCCTTAGAAATACCGGTTTTTACCGGTAGGCAAATTAGTTTTCTCGCAGTGATGGGGGGCAGGCCCCAGTGCTGTAAATGCAATGGGGGCATCCCCACTACTGCTCGAGAACAGGCTCCAGCAACGCCTCTATCTTCGGCTGGATCCTCCCCTTCTTTCGTCGTCTTTCTTCAGCGTCACCTCCAATGCCAGTTCGCTCTGCCAGTGAGACACTAGTAGAACCGACTGCACATGCCGGCTGGCAGCCATAGTTCCAAGGCCGCAATTGCGCGCCTGCGCAGTCGGCTCTACTAGTGTCTCACTGGCAGAGCCAACTGCGCAGGCATCGGAGGTGACGCCAAAGAAAGACGACGAAAGAAGGGGAGGATCCAGCCGAAGATAGAGGCGTCGCAGGATCGTGTTCTCGAGCAGCAGTGGGGACGCCCCAATCGCATTTACAGCGCTGGGGCCCGCCCCCCATCACTGCGAGAGAACTAATTTGCATACCGGTAAAAAACGGTATTTCTAAGGAACGGCGCGGCGGAGATCACATCTAGAGGTAAGAGACAAATAGTCTTTCTAAAGGCTATTCCGACGTCTTATCCACAAAAAAAAGGGTTTTAATGGCAGAATCCCTTTAATGTTTGTGTGCAAAGTGCCTGTAAAGCAGTACACAGGGTCCCCATAATACTTCATGAAACATAAATGGACCTGCATTTGAGTTTCCATTTGAAGGGTTCACTAGGGGACCCCCTGAACGGAATCCTAATCTGCTTAAAAAAAGTGGTTACCTTTGGAAATCCGTGCACCCAATAGACTATAATGGGGTCTGTCAGGTTTCTGTCTGAATTGGGCAGAAAATGCGGAGAGAAAAGTGTTGCTTGCAGGAATTTTTTCTCCGCATTTTTAATGGGGAATGGAACCCCCAGGTGGCGACTGAACGAAGGTGTGAACGCAGCCTTATTTCTATGAAAACTGGAAGAAAAGATATAAGCAAAAAATTTGTGGTTTATAAAAGTTACAGAGACCTCACATACCTCAGACTCAGCGGTCTGTTGTCATCGACCCAAATAGTCTATTGAGGTGAACGAATATGTGAAAAAAAACGGATGCTACATGTATTTTTTGAAACACTGGGACGAGAATCATCACGCTTGTGTTAATAAGCACCAAAGCTACATTGTATTTTTTTCCCGCACTATCGTAACCACAACGTTACCCAACTGTGTCTGAGCCACAGAAAGACTGAGCAGTGATAGATCTTGCATTTCGGAGTTGCAGCAACACTGAGGACAGAGTGGAAATCCATTAACACAGATGTCACAGGACAACACGAAATTGTAGCTCTCACGTTGCGGAAATACAACTTTTTTGGTTGCAGATTTTGCGGCGTTTTTTTTTTTAGCCAAAGCTAGTAGTGGATTGAGCAGAAGGGAGAATTCTAAGAACTTCTTATATATTTCCCATTCCTTTGTAGCCATTCTAGGCTTTGGTTCAAAAAAGTGCAGTATAATCTACAACAAAAAGTGCAGCATTTACACAACATGGGGCCTCGTGCACACTTCCACGTGCGGGCAGCCAGTTGTGAATCAATAAATGGGAGCCATGGAAGCCCGTCTGCAAATCTGGACAGGAATAGGACCTGTCCTGAGTTTTGAGGCTCAGACTGTGGGCCAGTGTGCTATCTGGGAAAAGGAGAGAACACTGAACTAGCCCACGGTCACCTGGAAGGGCCCTTAACCTGAGGCCATGTTGCGCAAAAGCCTAATTTTTATTGCAGATCTTGTTGTGTTCCTTTTATATTTTGAGCCAAAGACCGGAATTGATTTAACAAAAGGTACAGTGGAAGGGTAAGAGCTTTCTGTACATTTCTTATTCCTTTTAAAGCCACTCTTGGCTTTGGCTCAGCAGCTTTTTCGCAACGCGTAGCCTCAGATTCAAGAAGTCTTTATTGCTTTGTTGTCAGTTGCTCAGCACTTAAGTTTCCTATAGAGAAATAAAGTCCGTGGCCAAGGCTACACTGTTGTGTGTCGTGCAATAAAAACGTACAGACAAATCGCAGCTCATAATTGTCTACAGCGTCATTTTCTAACTTCGTGTGACTGTGACACAACAGTCACAAAAATTCCAAGTGTCAGATTTTGGTTGCTCACATGCAACTTCTTCCCATGAACTTTAATAGACTTTGCACGTGACATACAGTCCTATGAAAAAGTTTGGGCACCCCTATTAATCTTAATCATTTTTAGTTCTAAATATTTTGGTGTTTGCAGCAGCCATTTCAGTTTGATATATCTAATAACTGATGGACACAGTAATATTTCAGGATTGAAATGAGGTTTATTGTACTAACAGAAAATGTGCAATATGCATTAAACCAAAATTTGACCGGTGCAAAAGTATGGGCACCTCAACAGAAAAGTGACATTAATATTTAGTAGATCCTCCTTTTGCAAAGATAACAGCCACTAGTCGCTTCCTGTAGCTTTTAATCAGTTCCTGGATCCTGGATAAAGGTATTTTGGACAAACAATTCAAGTTCAGTTAAGTTAGATGGTTGCCGAGCATGGACAGCCCGCTTCAAATCATCCCACAGATGTTCAATGATATTCAGGTCTGGGGACTGGGATGGCCATTCCAGAACATTGTAATTGTTCCTCTGCATGAATGCCTGAGGATTTGGAGCGGTGTTTTGGATCATTGTCTTGCTGAAATATCCATCCCCGGCGTAACTTCAACTTCGTCACTGATTCTTGAACATTATTCTCAAGAATCTGCTGATACTGAGTGGAATCCATGCGACTCTCAACTTTAACAAGATTCCCGATGCCGGCATTGGCCACACAGCCCCAAAGCATGATGGAACCTCCACCAAATTTTACAGTGGGTAGCATGTGTTTTTCTTGGAATGCTGTTTCTTTTTGGACGCCATGCATAACGCCTTTTTTTATAACCAAACAACTCAATTTTTGTTTCCAAAATGAAGCTGCCTTGTCCAAATGTGCTTTTGCATACCTCAGGCAACTCTATTTGTGGCGTACGTGCAGAAACGGCTTCTTTCTCATCACTCTCCCATACAGCTTCTATTTGTGCAAAGTGCGCTGTATAGTTGACCGATGCACAGTGACACCATCTGCAGCAAGATGATGCTGCAGCTCTTTGGAGGTGGTCTGTGGATTGTCCTTGACTGTTCTCACCATTCTTCTTCTCTGCCTTTCTGATATTTTTCTTGGCCTGCCACTTCTGGGCTTAACAAGAACTGTCCCTGTGGTCTTCCATTTCCTTACTATGTTCCTCACAGTGGAAACTGACAGGTTGAATCTCTGAGACAACTTTTTGTATCCTTCCCCTGAACAACTATGTTGAACAATCTTTGTTTTCAGATCATTTGAGAGTTGTTTTGAGTAGCCCATGATGCCACTCTTCAGAGGAGATTCAAATAGGAGATCAACTTGCAATTGGCCACCTTAAATACCTTTTCTTATGATTGGATACATCTGGCTATGAAGTTCAAAGCTCACTGAGGTTACAAAACCAATTTTGTGCTTCAGTAAGTCAGTAAAAAGTAGTTAGGGGAATTCAAATCAATAAAATGATAAGGGTGCCCATACTTTTGCACCGGTCAAATTTTGGTTTAATGCATATTGCACATTTTCTGTTAATACAATAAACCTCATTTCAATCCTGAAATATTACTGTGTCCATCAGTTATTAGATATATCAAACTGAAATGGCTGTTGCAAACACCAAAATATTTAGAACAAAAAATGATTAAGATTAATAGGGGTGCCCAAACTTTTTCATAGGACTGTATCTGTAACTTAGCTGTTTGTTTTTTTTTACCGCCAAATCATAGCATTAAAAAGTTGTGACTAAGTCGCTGAACTGCTTTAGTTCTTCATCTTGTCTGCAAGTTTTTTCAATGCTATGATATTGAGTGGATGGATCCAAGAGAGTGTATCCCTGTAATATAGTGCTGTATACTATAGAGCAGTGAGGGTGAAACCAAGTGCCCAAACTGCAACCCAAAACTCACTAAATTATTACAAAGTGTCAACACATCAATTTAACCTTGAGACTGTGCGGATCCACAACTGCAGACAATTATGAACCCGCAAAATCCAGTGTGGTGCTTTAGAGAGATTTCAATTATAGAAACAATTTTGTACCACATTTGGTATAATTTTGAACAATTAATGTTCACCATTTACATTGTACAGATCCTTTTTATAGTGACAATGCAATGTTATTATGACCTATAATAATATCACATGTCTGCTATATAACCAATACTGTGTGATATAAAAGGGAAAGGCCCCCCCTTAGTACAATCTGCCCCACAGTGGCCCCCCACACAGTCCAATCTGCTTCACAGTGGACCATACACAGTATAATCTGCCCCACTGTGGCTCCACACAGTACATTTTGCTCCACAGTGGCCTCCACAGAGTATGATCAGTGCCACAGATGGGTGCCCACAGAGAGGTGCCATAGAGTCGCCATCACTGCTATAGAGACACTTGAAGGGCCTACAACATTGAGGTACAAGAGCCAAAGGGACTTACTTGTGCATATGTACAGGCTTAGTGCACATGGCTAGGACACGTGCAGGCTGCAATAAACTGGAAAAACAAAGAACAAACCAGAACTGAGTCAGCCACACAAGTAATTACTGTCAAAATATTTCATACCTTGCTTGTCGCCTTAAAAAAGTTCAATGAATGATGTCGTAATGACTCACATGATGTTTATTTATCGTGTCATCACCGTTATGTTAATTCCTGCTGTTTAGGTTCCATTCATACTTTGTCTATTTGCCAAACCAGTCTAATGTGTCCCCATTTACGCAATACAGGGCCAAACAGTGTCTAAGAACGTCTACATAGTGGTATACATAGCGACAGCTGCCCAAGGTATACATTGCAAAATCCTCCTAAAATATACCTCCAAGGTTCATACGCCCTGTGAATCGATCCTTAGCCCTCTTCTTCCAAAAAGTTAAGGCCGATGAGCACTTAATTTATGCGGGCACCTTGTACCATTTAATAATCTATATGATGTACGAGGGAAGCTGGAAATAAAATTCAGAATGGAGTGGAATTACAGAAAAAGTGTGTTTGAGCAACTTTTTTTTACGAACTTTATTTTTGACAGCATTCACTGTGCAGCCAAAATAACATGTTCGGCTGCTTTGACACGGAGTTAACACTCCGCTCATTGTGACACGTAAATACATTCAGAGTGAGCGGAGTAAAACAGGATCCCATTGACTTCAATGGGTTCGGTCTTACATTGAAGTCAATGGGAAGCATTTTTACCTATTGCTTTCAATGTGATACGCATAGGGTTGAGCCGATTTTGACTTTTCAGGATCGATTTTGAAATCCGATTTCCGATCATTTTTCATTCGAACCCGATCTCGATCCCTATTCCGATCCCAATGCAAGTCAATGGGATTTTTTTACTAATTGGAGATCAGATTTTAAAAACAATCCTATTCACTATACAGCATGGGATCTAACAATTGAACGCTTTAATTGTTAGAATCCACGCTGTGTAGTGATTTTTTTTAATCACTAAGTAGCCAGAGGATTTTTTTTAATCCTCTGGCTACTTAGTCCCCCCCTGGTGTCCACTTACCTGCAGAGTTGACTGGTCCGGTGCCCGGTGTTCTCGTTCTTCTTCACCTCGCTGCCCCCGCCTCCCAGGTTAAGAGAGTGTGGGCGGGTACTGGGAGGGGAGATGTCACTTCTCCCCTCCCAGTACCCGCCCACACTCTCCTAAGCCACAAGCCCTGCCTTCTTCCTAGCTCTTTAACACTTACCTGGGAGGCGGGGGCAGCGAGGCGAAGAAGAACAAGAACACCGGGCACCGGACCAGCCATCTCTGCAGGTAAGTAGCTAATAGAGATGTTAGCTAGTCTCCCATTAGAATTAATGATTGAAATAAGAGCTTCACACAAACGATGTTAGATGAATCACCAGTAGTATTTTAATGGTAGAGTGCAGATTACATAAAACGTTTTTCGGTCATCCTGACCTTCGTCAGACTCTACACAAAATGAAAATAATAATATAAGAAAATGGTGCAACAATAAACCATCGTGAAAATATCATAATGTACATATATACATACACAAGAAAATAGCCATACATATGAAAAGGCAGGGTAATGGTTAACAAGGTGTTCCTATAATAAGTTAATATCTGATTGTAATCAGGGTTAAGGAGAACAATACAGTAAAACTATGCCCAAAATAGTGTAAACGTCAGTGTAATCACCTGCACATTGGAGGATGCCAGAGATGCGATACTGCATAGAAGTGCCTGCGTGCAAGTGGAGCAGGAGTAATCTGTGGTCAGATGAATAAAATGATCCATGAATAACCAGCATAATATGGACTATAGGTGTAAGAGGCTCGTAGTCTAGGGGTCCTTACCTCCACAAGAGGCCTGTCCAGGCCCGCAATGACCGTCCGGTCGTCACAAAAATAGAAGTGCTACGCCAGGTGAATGGCCTTACCGGCACAGGGATCAGCGCTAGCCACATGAGGAAGCGCTGGTGTTTTAAAGAGGCGCCGGACCGAGATCATTGGTCCGCGCCGTCGGAAAAGCCCGCGAAGCGGGAAAAAGGGACTGCGCATGCGCGAACTCCTGAGTTCGCGCGATATCATCCATAGTCGGTGTGACTAAGTATAGGTAATGCGCATGCGCGAACCTCCGTTCGCGCAACATACAAAGCACAGTGGGCATATAGTAGTATGATATAGCGGCATCCCGGTGTAACGGTTAACCATTCAGTCACCAGGCTATATTGAAAAGAGCAGGACAAACAAAATCATGGGTAAAAGAAGGTAACTGATGATGAGAGATGGTTACTTAAATGGAAAATGAAGAACAATGTAAAAATTGATTGAAAGGAGGATGGAAAATTATTAAAACAGGGAAATAAAAATGAAAAATTGAATAAAATAAAAAATAAAAAAATAAATAAAAAACGATAAATGATAAATAATGAATAATAAAAAAATAAACAGAAAAAAATATATATCAGAACCTGGATGGTACCCATCGAAAAATATGAAGAAATAATGAAAAAATAATGAAAAAAATAATAATAAAATAATAATAAAAAAATTAATAATAAAAAAATAATAAAAACATACAACGTATAAAAAATATAAAAAAATTGAGAATGTGTATGTCAAAAGGATATGATGGCGGGCCTGGGGGTCAGTGGAGGATGGTCCTAGCGAGCCTGCGGAAGGAAAGAAGAGGAAAATGGTGAGTATATGGTACAAGGGCATAGTTACCGAATAGCAAATACATAGTCAATATACATTTATATGAAAGCCTGGATCTCATACTCCCGATTGAGACCTCTAGGTTGCATAGTTTGTAAACGGTGAATCCAGTAGGCCTCTCTTCTCTTGAGAATCGAGACCCTATTACCACCCCTTCTTGGCATAGGTACGTGTTCCAGGACATGAAATTTCAGTTGCGATACATTATGACCGGCCCTATCAAAATGGGCTGGAATGGGAAGCAGCAGATTTTTACAGCGAATATTAGATTTATGCTGCTTAATGCGGTCTCGCACACGTTGGGTTGTCTCCCCAACGTATGCGAGACCGCATGGACACTTAATCAGGTAAACCACGTAATTCGAATTACAGGAAAAGTACTCCTTAATAGCAATGGTCTGTCCAGTTTGGGGGTGATACACCTTGTCCCCCTTGATGATGTTAGAGCACTGGTGGCAGGAAAGACATGGGAAGGTCCCCATGCGAGGGGTACTCAAAAATGTCTGACGTGGTATCCTAATGTTGGAGCCCAGGTCAGCCCTGACCAGTCTGTCTCGGAGATTCCGTGGTCGTTTAAAGCAAGGGCGAAATGGGAGAGTGAATTCTGGTATGTCTGGATAGGCACGGGTCAGTAAGGGCCAATGCCGCCGGATAATGCTATGGACTTTATATGAGAAGGGGTGAAATGCATGTACGAAGATAATCCGTTTATTGTTGGGTGCGTCAGTGATGGGGCTCACAGCCCTATCCTGTCTTGTTTCTCTTAGGGCCTTATCAAGGATATTCTGAGGGTAGCCCCTTGATCTGAATTTAGCCTCCATCTCCTTGTATCTGATGTCCCTAATTTCAGTGTCTTGGACAATTCTTTTCACACGTAAGAACTGGGACTTGAGTAAGGATTTTTTTGTAGCAGTGGGATGACAACTGGAATAATGGAGAAGGCTATTCCTATCCGTTTCTTTTCTATAGATGTCAGATTGTAACTTCCCATCCTGAGTTTTAGTGATAAGTGTGTCCAGAAAGCTGACACTGGTTATACTGTGATGGAGGGTAAAGTTCAGCTCGGGCCAAATATCATTCAGATACGTGACAAATTCAGTTAATGCAGACGTTGAACCCTTCCAAATGCAGAAGATGTCATCTATGTACCTCTTCCAGGCGATGACATGGTCCTGGAAGAGGGGACTGGTATAGACAAAATGGTCCTCAAAATATGACATATACGCGTTAGCGTAAGGTGGTGCAACGTTGGAACCCATTGCGGTCCCCCGTTTCTGGACATAAAATGTGTCTTGGAACAGAAAATAGTTCTCCTCAAGAATAATCCTGAGGAGATCAGTGGTAAGGTCAATAATACGAGAATCTACATTGTTATTTTCCAATAAAGTCTGGCTGGCAAGAATGCCTTTATCATGTTTGATGCAAGTATATAGACTAACTACATCAAGGGTTACAAGGACCGTGTCAGATGGAAGGGTGTCAAGGTCCCGAATAAGCCTAAGGAAGTCAGAAGTATCCAACAAGAAGGAACGTGTCTTCTTGATATGTGGGGTAAGTATCTTTTCTACAAAGACCGATAATGGAGTAAACACAGAATCACTGGAAGCTACAATCGGTCTGCCCGGAGGGTCAACAAGACTTTTGTGTATCTTTGGCAAGATGTAAATAACCGGTGTAATGGGGTCTTGTTTCCTGAGAAAAGTGGCCGTGTACTTACAGTCCTATGAAAAAGTTTGGGCACCCCTATTAATCTTAATCATTTTTAGTTCTAAATATTTTGGTGTTTGCAGCAGCCATTTCAGTTTGATATATCTAATAACTGATGGACACAGTAATATTTCAGGATTGAAATGAGGTTTATTGTACTAACAGAAAATGTGCAATATGCATTAAACCAAAATTTGACCGATGCAAAAGTATGGGCACCTCAACAGAAAAGTGACATTAATATTTAGTACATCCTCCTTTTGCAAAGATAACAGCCTCTAGTCGCTTTCTGTAGCTTTTAATCAGTTCCTGGATCCTGGATAAAGGTATTTTGGACAAACAATTCAAGTTCAGTTAAGTTAGATGGTCGCCGAGCATGGACAGCCCACTTCAAATCATCCCACAGATGTTCAATGATATTCAGGTCTGGGGACTGGGATGGCCATTCCAGAACATTGCAATTGTTCCTCTGCATGAATGCCTGAGGATTTGGAGCGGTGTTTTGGATCATTGTCTTGCTGAAATATCCATCCCCGGCGCAACTTCAACTTCGTCACTGATTCTTGAACATTATTCTCAAGAATCTGCTGATACTGAGTGGAATCCATGCGACTCTCAACTTTAACAAGATTCCCGATGCCGGCAATGGCCACACAGCCCCAAAGCATGATGGAACCTCCACCAAATTTTACAGTGGGTAGCATGTGTTTTTCTTGGAATGCTGTTTCTTTTTGGACGCCATGCATAACGCCTTTTTTTATAACCAAACAACTCAATTTTTGTTTCCAAAATGAAGCTGCCTTGTCCAAATGTGCTTTTTCATACCTCAGGCAACTCTATTTGTGGCGTACGTGCAGAAACGGCTTCTTTCTCATCACTCTCCCATACAGCTTCTATTTGTGCAAAGTGCGCTGTATAGTTGACCGATGCACAGTGACACTATCTGCAGCAAGATGATGCTGCAGCTCTTTGGAGGTGGTCTGTGGATTGTCCTTGACTGTTCTCACCATTCTTCTTCTCTGCCTTTCTGATATTTTTCTTGGCCTGCCACTTCTGGGCTTAACAAGAACTGTCCCTGTGGTCTTCCATTTCCTTACTATGTTCCTCACAGTGGAAACTGACAGGTTGAATCTCTGAGACAACTTTTTGTATCCTTCCCCTGAACAACTATGTTGAACAATCTTTGTTTTCAGATCATTTGAGAGTTGTTTTGAGTAGCCCATGATGCCACTCTTCAGAGGAGATTCAAATAGGAGATCAACTTGCAATTGGCCACCTTAAATACCTTTTCTTATGATTGGATACATCTGGCTATGAAGTTCAAAGCTCACTGAGGTTACAAAACCAATTTTGTGCTTCAGTAAGTCAGTAAAAAGTAGTTAGGGGAATTCAAATCAATAAAATGATAAGGGTGCCCATACTTTTGCACCGGTCAAATTTTGGTTTAATGCATATTGCACATTTTCTGTTAGTACAATAAACCTCATTTCAATCCTGAAATATTACTGTGTCCATCAGTTATTAGATATATCTATATAACTTTTTCATAGGACTGTATCAATGGTATTAAGGGTCTGATGTTTAGTTAATATGTTATCAACTTTGTTAATGATTTTAGGAAGGGGGTCATGGGTCAGAGGGGCATTAACCTCAAGGTCAGCCAATTGTCGGTTGATTTCCCTAACGTAACTAGATTTATCCATCACAACAATGGCACCCCCTTTATCGGCTGGTTTAAATGTGAGGGTGTCATTCCGTGTGAGCTGTTCCAGTGCCATTTTGTCAATGTTGGATAAATTGGAAGAACAAGTGAATCTATCCCTCTCAATGATGTTCCTAAGTGTATCCAGATCTCGTTGGATAAGGGAAATGACCGTCTCGACAGCAGGAGAATTCTTAGGGGGATAGTAAGTACTCTTGACTGAGAGACCCATGTCTCTACAAGACACCAGACTAGGGTTATCTGATGCCGTAGTGTTACATGGATTGTTAGAGAAATGCACTCTCAGTCTGAGTGTGCGGAAAAAGCGTTGGATGTCTAAATCTAGTTGAAACAAATTAAAGCCATACGACGGGCAAAATGACAATCCGCGTTGTAATAGCTGTAACTGGGCGGGGCTCAGGGTTTTAGAAGAAATATTTACAACAAGGGAATCATTCCCATTTGTATTTGGTGTGACCGGGCCCGACCCAATCTGAGGTGGTATGGGAACAGAGGGACAATAATCCCCTACCTGTGACCTTGTAGACATAGTAGATGTAGATGGTGTAGGATTTTGCCTTCCCCGTCTTCTATTGGCTCCCCGTGTATAGAGGCCAGTCTGACGAGTACCATAAGATCTGTTGCTGGCCACACTAGAGTCAGACGAATCTGGGGATGTGAATCTTTGGCGAGAATTAGTACGAATACCTTGGTATCCCTCTTTCCACTTATAGACACGATTATTGCAATAATCCTCCTGATCCCTCAGGAATTTTTTCCTTTTTTGTGCCTGTACGTCTTTTTTGAACTGAGACAGATTACTGTCCATTTTCTCTTTAAGACTAGAAAACTCACCATTGGGACAGGAGGTGCGCAGTTGTAGTTCAGCCCCTTCAATCTGCTTCTGTAATGAAATAATGCTTTTTTGAAGAAAGGTAATAGTGAGAGTCATGAGATCGAACGAGCATTTGTTCAAGATTAATTCGAATTGATTACAATACTCCTTGTCCTCTCTGAAGAGAGTAGGAACCACATTCATTCTGAGGCCCCTTGGGATCCTCAAATTTTTTACATATTCAGCTAATGTCACACAGTGTAGCTGCATACTAATCAATTTCCTAGAGTCCCTTTCCAGGTCTCTAGATTTTATCTCAATAGGAGCAGTCTCAACGTGTGCGAGACCGCATTAAGCAGCATAAATCTAATATTCGCTGTAAAAATCTGCTGCTTCCCATTCCAGCCCATTTTGATAGGGCCGGTCATAATGTATCGCAACTGAAATTTCAGGTCCTGGAACACGTACCTATGCCAAGAAGGGGTGGTAATAGGGTCTCGATTCTCAAGAGAAGAGAGGCCTACTGGATTCACCGTTTACAAACTATGCAACCTAGAGGTCTCAATCGGGAGTATGAGATCCAGGCTTTCATATAAATGTATATTGACTATGTATTTGCTATTCGGTAACTATGCCCTTGTACCATATACTCACCATTTTCCTCTTCTTTCCTTCCGCAGGCTCGCTAGGACCATCCTCCACTGACCCCCAGGCCCGCCATCATATCCTTTTGACATACACATTCTCAATTTTTTTATATTTTTTATACGTTGTATGTTTTTATTATTTTTTTATTATTAATTTTTTTATTATTATTTTATTATTATTTTTTTCATTATTTTTTCATTATTTCTTCATATTTTTCGATGGGTACCATCCAGGTTCTGATATATATTTTTTTCTGTTTAATTTTTTATTATTCATTATTTATCATTTATCGTTTTTTATTTATTTTTTTATTTTTTATTTTATTCAATTTTTCATTTTTATTTCCCTGTTTTAATAATTTTCCATCCTCCTTTCAATCAATTTTTACATTGTTCTTCATTTTCCATTTAAGTAACCATCTCTCATCATCAGTTACCTTCTTTTACCCATGATTTTGTTTGTCCTGCTCTTTTCAATATAGCCTGGTGACTGAATGGTTAACCGTTACACCGGGATGCCGCTATATCATACTATTATATGCCCACTGTGCTTTGTATGTTGCGCGAACGGAGGTTCGCGCATGCGCATTACCTATACTTAGTCACACCGACTATGGATGATATCGCGCGAACTCAGGAGTTCGCGCATGCGCAGTCCCTTTTTCCCGCTTCGCGGGCTTTTCCGACGGCGCGGACCAATGATCTCGGTCCGGCGCCTCTTTAAAACACCAGCGCTTCCTCATGTGGCTAGCGCTGATCCCTGTGCCGGTAAGGCCATTCACCTGGCGTAGCACTTCTATTTTTGTGACGACCGGACGGTCATTGCGGGCCTGGACAGGCCTCTTGTGGAGGTAAGGACCCCTAGACTACGAGCCTCTTACACCTATAGTCCATATTATGCTGGTTATTCATGGATCATTTTATTCATCTGACCACAGATTACTCCTGCTCCACTTGCACGCAGGCACTTCTATGCAGTATCGCATCTCTGGCATCCTCCAATGTGCAGGTGATTACACTGACGTTTACACTATTTTGGGCATAGTTTTACTGTATTGTTCTCCTTAACCCTGATTACAATCAGATATTAACTTATTATAGGAACACCTTGTTAACCATTACCCTGCCTTTTCATATGTATGGCTATTTTCTTGTGTATGTATATATGTACATTATGATATTTTCACGATGGTTTATTGTTGCACCATTTTCTTATATTATTATTTTCATTTTGTGTAGAGTCTGACGAAGGTCAGGATGACCGAAAAACGTTTTATGTAATCTGCACTCTACCATTAAAATACTACTGGTGATTCATCTAACATCGTTTGTGTGACGCTCTTATTTCAATTCTGAATACGGGGTGGGACCCTCGCTTCACCTAGTACCACTGCATCCCTTGACGTAGCCATTAGAATTAATGGACGCAGCCAGCGTGCAGGGCGTTAAGGCTGTGTGCCGGCTGCTTCCATTCATTCCTATGGAACCGGAGCCTTCACTCTGAGTATAAACTCCGCTTAGAATGAGTGGAGCGTATATTCAGTGTGAAGGCTAACATTGTTAGCTTTTCCCACAATGCTTGGCCAGTAGCAAAGCATTGTGGGAAATAATCACCAATCTCGATCCCACCTAAAAAGATCGTGTTCGGAATTCCGATCGCGATCGTGAAATTTTCTCGATCGCCGATCGGAATCCGATCTTTTCCAAACACGATCGCTCAACCCTAGATACGCGCGTTTGTATAATTGAAGCAGAGAGTCCACAGAGAAAGACTCTGTGGTCTTTCTGTGAAAAGCTCCAGGAAAAAAACATGATGCATTTCTGCCCCGGTTTTTCCCACAGCACTTTTTCACTGCAGCTTGCTACATGGGGCCTTAGCCTTAGGCTGAGGCCCCATGTTGCAGAAACACAGTTTCTTTTGTTGCAGATTTTGCTGCGTTTTTTTTTTTTCAGCCAAACCTAGGGGTGGATACAAATTGAATGGGAAATATATAGGAAGCTGTTATACCTCTACCTTCTGCTCACCCCACTCCTGATTTTGTCTCAAAATACCGCAACAAAATCATCAACAAAAAAAGAGCTTTATTCGTTGCAGATTTTGCTGCAGTTTTTTTGAGCCAAAGCCAAGAATAGCTATAAAAGGAATGAAAAATATATAGGAAGTTCTTATACTTCTACCTTCTGCTCAATCCACTCTTGGCTTTGACTCAAAAAAACCCACAGCAAAATCTGCAACAAAAAAAGCTGCATTCCTGCAACATGGGGCCTCAGCCTTAGTCAGATATACCCCTGTAACCTTTTGGTGACATGTGACGTAATTATATGTCGAATGCACACAGAGGATGTATAGAGTGGGCTCAGGAGCCGTGTTTTGCCACTGCGAGCAGCTTCTGGGATCAGAGAGAGATTGTATAAGTTTAACCCCTCATATTTCACGGTCATTATTGACTGTAGCATCTGAACAGGTAGTCAGGGAGAGGGGGCTCCTTCTGTCCCGATAGCCTCAATTCATTCCCACATTTCTATTGCAGACTCCGCCACGGAATTTGCTTAAAATCAGTGAATAGAAAAGTCCTGCAAGGAGGAAACCAAATGGACCCCATTATAGTCTATAGTTTCCTGATATAGATGCTTTTTAAGCAGACAGGGTCTCTGTTTTTCGAGTCCTCCTGGGGACTCAAAGGACAGAAACCCAAATGCTAGTGTGAACCCAGTGGTGTAACTAGGAAAGGCGGGGCCCCGAGGCGAACTTTTGACATGCCCCCCCCCCCCCGACGACCTTGACCGACCCCCTCCTACGCATTCCTGCGCACTCTATTATCCCCCATAGTGGCCCCTGCACACAGTATTATCCCCCATAGTGGCCCCTGCACACAGTATTATCCCCCATAGTGGCCCCTGCACACAGTATTATCCCCCATAGTGGCCCCTGCACACAGTATTATCCCCCATAGTGGCCCCTGCACACAGTATTATCCCCCATAGTGGCCCCTGCACAAAGTATTATCCCCTATAGTGACCCCTCCACACAGTATTATCCCCCATAGTGGCCCCTTCACACAGTATCATCCCCATAGTGGCCCCTGCACACACTATTATGTCCCTTAGTGGCCTCTGCACACAGTATTATGTCCCTTAGTGGCCTCTGCACACAGTATTATGTCTTTTCACAACCCCAAGGTATAATAATTGGAGACCCAGGGGGAGAAAAACAAAAAAACCCTCTGTAACTCACCTATCTCCCGTCTCCTACGCTGTCGGCCTCCGAAGTAGTCGATCTTCAATGATGTCAGACGTCACATGACCCGGGACGCAGGCAGGGGTCATGAGACGTCAGACGACTAGGCCGAAGTCTGCCTGGATCTTGGAGAGGTAAGTAACAGTGTTTTTTATGTTTCTTACCTCTCCCGGGCCGCCAATCATTATACTCAGGGGTCTGAAAAGACCCCCCGAGTATAATGATAGCAGCGGTAGTGGCTGTCACCGGGCCCCTAATGTTCCGGGCCCTGTGGCAGCTGCCTCTGCTGCTATGGCGGTAGTTACGCCACTGTGTGAACCTAGCGGTGGTGAAGTTTTAGACTGTTTACATTTTTGGGCAGCTTCCATGACAGCAGTATATAGAGTGGTGACCCGGCGCACAATCTACGTCTCCATTCCCATGGGGCATTTAGGGACCCCTACTCTAGGTACAGTTGGAGATACCAGGAGTCAGACCACCAGCGATCAAACACTTTCATTAGTGGGAAAAAGTCTCCTTTCCTGCCTTCATAAAATATAAATGGAATTTTTGTTGCAAGCTAAAGGCAGAGGAGTGAATAGCAAAGTGAAGATAAGAATCTGTTCAGCAGAATTGTAATTGTACAAGCAGACAGTTGGATTTGGCACAGTTTATCCCTGCAATGCAGAATTCTCTGTCGACTGGAAATTTCCAGAGAATAGAAGCACGTAGGTCATGTTTGTGCAGCAGAATAGACCTCGCCTTCCAATAGGTGTATTCACTTTCTAACTGTACTGAAAGTTGCCAATCTGATTATTTACATCATATTCTAGCTTCTAATTTTCACCCTATTTTTTCTTTTATTTTATGCTAAATAAGGCCCTATTCACATCTGCGTTTGGGTTTCCGTTCAGGGAGTCCACTTGGGGCCCCATTATAGTCTATGGGGTCCGCAGATTTTCCTAGGTAACCGCTTTTTATTTGTATAGGTTTCCGTTCGGGGGTCCACAAGTAGACTCCCTGAACGGAAACCCGAACGCAGATGTGAATAGGGCCTAAGCGACCCCTTCACATGATCTGACTATTTGATGAGGGCCTGTCATGAGGTCTGAAAAGCCCATCTCATCTCAGCATATGGGGGTTTTGTTTATCCAATTCTATTCAGCCATTCCAAAGATATAAGGCCTTTTAGTGTTGATGCAAATCAGAGTTTACTATTCAAGTTGGTGCTAACACTGATCACAGAAGACCCCACCCCAGATAAACCTCAGTGTTACCGCCCATTTGGCTAATATACCCTAGTTCACCAACACTGACGTGTCTTATATCTTTGGAATGGCTGAACAGAAAGATTTTGCAATCGTTTTTTTGTTTAACAGTTTTCTACAAAGGTATTGCAAAGATTTAAAGGGACAGACCTACGTCTATTCATCCACAGGATGCCGTAAGGAGGGTTCCAAAGGGGTTTTCCAGACCCAAATGGATTTTTGATACTGATGACCAATACACAGGATAGGTCATCAGTATGTGATCTGTGGGGGTCCGAAACCTGAACCCTGCAGAGATCAGCCTCCACTTCCAGAAGCAGCTGCAGTGAACAGAGACTGCATTCAGATCGCAACTATTCAAGTACAATATTAACATAGTAATGAACTGGTACATTGGGATAGAGGATCCCACCCGTACGGGCTTACAGTCTATCAGGGAAGGGGGATAGACAGTAGGTGAGGGTAGAAGTAAGCCCTTGACTTGGTCAGTGGGTTCGCTGGATTTACTGGCCTGACCTTTATGACGGGAGCAGGAGTCCTAGTGTCATAGTTATTTAAGATGTTAGGAGTCCATGCCTCCCAGCGACATAGTGGCCCATACTATAATAGGTTCAGGACAGTATATTGTGGGGGGAAAAGGACTCCTAACATCCCCGATAACTATGATGCTAGGAGTCCTGCTCGGTAAATCTGGTGAGCACACAGATCGAGTTTAACGGGTGAAATTTGGTTGTGTGACTAGGCTTATTCTTATGGTGAGGTAGTGTGGTGCCAGTAGGGTTATTGAAGAGTGTAGGCTTTGCTGAAGAGATGAGTCTTCAGAGTCCTCTTGAAGGTGATTGTGGGGGAAAGTCTTATGTATCATGAGAGTAATAAGATACGAGTGGCGCTGCAATTCCACGGAATACTGCTAGACAGTGGAAAGGGCTGGAATAAAGCAGCCTGCAGCATTTTCTGGCACCTGGATTTGTGCGGGTTCCAGATTTCGAACCCCCACAGATCACATACTTATGCTCTATCCTTTAAAGTATGAATGGTCCCTGCATGTAAGGACCTAAGTAAGGCCGGGTTCACATCTGCGTATGGTATTCCATTTGAGGAGTCTGCATGGGGATCCCTAGAACGCAATACCGAACGAAGATGTGAACCAGGCCTAAAGGAAAATAGAGTACAGAAGGAATGGGAGGTTTCTTGCAACAGTGCATAGCATGACTTAGGCTAGGTTCACACTTGCACAGGGATCTCCATCGTTCAAGTCTACAATGGAGACTCTGACGCAGATGTGAACTTGGCCTTAGCATCGCATTCTCTCCTCTCCCTTAGTGGATGTTTGGCTTGATGTGGAAATGCCGTGGCCTACAGTTTGAGGGAACTTGGCTGGAGACACCGACATCCTTTTGCTCTTTGGATTATTAGGAGCAATGTAGATGAATATACTGAGATGTTGTGATACGTATTTTTATAAGTTTTGCTACACAGAAATTAAAATGAGATAATTTAACACTTAAAGGGATCCTATCATACAAACCCTTTTTTCTGACTACCACGTTGGAATAGCCTTAAGAAAGGCTATTCTTCTCCTACCTTTCGTTGTCTCCTCCGCGCCGCCGTTCTGTAGGAATGCCAGTTCTTGTCGATATGCAAATGAATTTTCTCACAGCACTGGGGGCGGTCCCCAACGCTCAAACAGCACAGGGGGTGTCCTCAATGCTGCGAGAGAACTCTCTCCAGCACTGCCTCCATCTGCGTCAGCAGCGTCCTCTTCATCCGGCGGTGGCTTGTAATTTCTAGGCCTCGGGCCTTGGGCAGAGCGGACTGCGCATGCCCACAGGCCCTGAGAAAATGGCCACTTGCACAGTATTGTAAGCGGCCATTTACACGTGGCCTGTGGGCATGCGCAGTCTGCTCTGCCCAAGGCCTAGAAGTTACAAGCCACCACCGGAAGAAGAAGATGAAGAGGACGCTGCTGACGAAGATGGAGGCGGTGCTGGAGAGAGTTCTCTCGCAGCATTGGGGACGTCCCCAGTGCTGTTTCAGTGCTGACTCACGTTCCCGTCCAAAAGCTGGGTAGCCGTGACTGAATGCCAATGCACTGCACTGCCATCCAGCCGCGCGCGCACTCTGCTCCAGATTAGGCCCAATGAATGGGCCTAGTCCAGAGGAGGGAGTGTCTTCAGGCTGAATCGTGAGGCGACTCAGCCTGAAGAATGAGCACCTCACTTCTTTTTTCCAGGAGCCAGAAGAAACGGCTCCCGTTAAAAACTCCTGAGCAGCTCCCATTGATTTCAATAGGAGCCGTCTATTTGGTCAGGATTTTGAGGCAGATACGGCCTCAAAATCCTGACCAAAAAACTCCATGTGAACTTACCCTAAGACACAGTGGTCACTAGTGACCATGGCATTTTGGTGGATAGACAAAGGGAGGTGGACACCTCTGCCATCCCATCAGTACCCCATGTTACAGCTGTACAGTCCCATAGACGTACAGTGAGTCAGCACTATAGCTGGAAGAGGAAACAGCTGATCTGTGGGTGCCTCGAATAACGCCCAGTGATCTAAAATTGATGTCCTACCTTATGATTACATATAAATGGAAAAAAAAAGGATAACTCATTAAATGCAAAAATTGTCTTGCATCAATTGCCTTGACATTCCTCATGACTGCATCATCACGTTGCTGCTCGGAATGTTTTGCTACTATGTATCAGACACTTATTTTTGGCCGTAGGGACAGGTATTAAAAATGAAGCTGACTCAGATACGGGCCTGCAGAATTCGTGTAATGGAGATGGCAGTCAAGTGATGAAAAATGTAATAATAGGAAATACAAAGTAAGGAACTCAATAAACACATGGAATGGGTGGAATTTACGAAGACTGGCGTTTCATAAGCCAGTCTTCACTGTGCTGGAGTGAGATGCACCTCATTTATTAAAGGGAGTCTGTCAACAGAACACAGCCTATTGACCTGGTCCCACAGATGGATAGGTTAGAGTCACCTGAATCAAACTGTGTTTTCCTTGAGAATTGTTTCCTCCATTGCCACAATATCAATGTTTTGTTAAAGGGGTTGTCCCGTCACAAGGATCCTATCTATACTGCTTGTAAATGTGGATGTAAGCCTTTTCCTAAATACAATGCTTCAGCAAAACTGCTTTGTTTGGCCACTATCTCACTTTATTCATTTTTTTGTGGCCACAGCCCTGACCTGAGTCAAGTGATGTATCTGCTGCTCTCAGGGGGGAGGGAGGAGGGGCTAAGTACACGGGAGCGAGCCTGGAGGGGGGGGGGGGTAGTTTACCCTTTGGGGGACAGGTGAAGTCAGCAACATCGCTATGCTCCTGCCCTGCATGAAGACAGCAGCGGCAGAAGCGATGGTGCTATTCCAGGGCGGAGGAGCGGAATAACAGCATCGCTTCTGCCGCTGCTGGCTTCATGCAGGGCAGAAGCATAGCGATGTTGCTGACTTCACCTGTGCCGGCATCTAACTCCCCAGCATCCGCTGTAATAGGCGGATGCTGGGGACTGTTAGACGCCGGCACAGGCACATCGCTATGCTTCTGCCCTGCATGAAGACAGCAGCGGCAGAAGCGATGCTGTTCCGCTCCGGGGTCACATAGGCAAAGCCAAGCGGCGAGATGCCGCCGGCCCTGCGTGCGCGCTCATACACCAGTCTACCCTTCACAATGCGAATACAGACCCGCAGGGAGTCGGGTCTGTATTTGCACTGTGAAGGCTAGACTGGTGTATGAGCGCGCACGCAGGGCCGGCGGCATCTCGCCGCTTGGCTTTGCATATGTGACCCCGCCCATCAATGATGAGACAAAGCCGGAAGACAGAAGATTTTAGAGGAACGAAGACGGGTGAGTATGTGACGTGGGAATACCCCTTTAATACCCAAATGCGGTATTTGGAGCAACAAGGGTGTTGCTGCTTACATCTTTGGAGGGATAGCAATGCCCTCATTGCTCCAAAGCGCTCATATGCACATTAAATCTTGTGACCAATCACGGGACATCCCAGTTCCTTTCATTAGGCCTCTGATTGGCATCAGCGTTCACGTGAGGTAAGGAATTCTGCCAGAATACAGCCATAAAAACGCTGCAGAAAGAAACGCGTTGGAAAGGCATTGTGTTTTTTTCCGCAGCATTTCTCATGCCAGTTTCGCAGAGTTTCCCTCTGCCGACTTTCTGCTTCTATTACACCTTTATGGAAAATTCCAGCGTATCCGCAGATATAATTAACATACCGCGGTTTACAATAACCCAGGCATTTTTGAAAACGCAGCCTTTCTGCTGTGGATTTTTTTCTGCAATGTGTGGATGGGATTAGCCAGTATTCCATTCACTTTGGAGGTAATGTAAAACACAGCTTTTTTGCAACGTGGGGCTTCAGTCTTAGGCCCGTTCACATGGGGCAAGAGGGGGCAGATTTTGGCGCGGAATCCACATCATAATCCGCCCCTTCATAATGGTGGTCTATGGAGACTGCTATCGTTCTTTTTTCCGCTAACGGCATGTTACCGCTAGCGGAAAAAAGAAACGAGTTGCACTTTCTTAAGGCGGGTGTCCGCCTCGTGACAGCACCCTCCAGACTAGGCCCAATCATTTGGGCCTAATCCGGAGCGGAAAGTCGCGACGGAATATGCACAGTAAACTAGCCCTTATAGGGTCCATTCACACGGAGGAAAATGGCGCTTTATTTGGTGCTGAATTTTCAGCGCTGAAAAAAAAGCCTCCCATTGACTTCTAACTAGTGGGGAAAAAAAGCTAGCAGAACCCATTGAAATCAATGGGAGGCTTTTTTTCAGCGCTGAAAATTCAGCACCAAATAATGCGCCACTTTCCTCCGTGTGAATGGACCCCTAAGGGCTAATTCACATGTAAAAACCGCCTGGCTTATTTTGGTCCTGAAAAAAATCCTGAAAAGAAATTTTGACCTTGAGGCGTTTTTTGGAGCTTCAGAAAATGCCAGGTGGTTTTCCCCTCCCCTAAAAATGAATGGACTGTAAAAAAAAAAAAACCACGTCGCGATTTCGGCCGACGCATTTTTCGCCTCCCATTCACTTCTATTGCTTTCCTCAAGCGTAATCCACCTGAAGAAAGGTCACGTCACTTCTTTGTTCTGCTAGCAGAAAAAAACTGCTAGCAGAAAAACGAAATCTAGCGATCTCCATAGATCACCATTGTATGGAGGCAGATTTTGAGGCGAAATCTGCACTCAAAATCTGCCTCATTGCCCCAGTGTGAACTAGCCCTAAGATGATGCCCTGTGTTGCAGAAACGTAGCTTTTTTGGTTACAGTTTGTTACGTTTTGTTTTTTTTCAGACAAGCTCAGGATTGGATTCAGCGATGGGAGAAGTTCTTCTTATATTTTTCCTATTCCTTTTATAGACAGTCTTGGCTTTAGCAGCAAATTCTGCAACAACAGAAGAAAAGCTGCGTTTCACACCATCTGTGTGAATATACCCTTATCCACTTTATGTCTGTGCAAACAGAATACGCACAGGCTACCCGTGTGAACACACACCTAGTGTATAAGTTAGAAGGACATAACCTCTTCCTAATCTTCCTATGACACCAAACAGCATTATTGTTATTCTTTGAGTCACACATTACTCGCCATAACTACACTCCAGCTAGTCAGTCCCGACCAGTCACCGCCCCGCCCTATGACGTCACTCCCATCACCCGCATTCCAAGACCAGAACGTTCACGAACATTCAGCCCCGCGACGCATGCGCACCAGCGCTATGCAGCAGCACAATATTTTGCTGCGCCACAAGGCCTCCTACCAGTGCCGAGTCAGCGTCACACAGATCCTTCCGCCAGCCACGCGCCGGATCTAGATGTGGGCGGTTGTTTACCTGTAATAGCGCAGATGTTTTCAACAGCGCGAGCTGTGATTGGGCGGAAGAATATTTGGCGTCGCGTATAAAAGCCAGCGCTAGGCGTCTACCAGCAGACTTACGGAAGAGCAGGACAGGCGTAGGGCGGTGTTGTGGACGGTTTGCATTGAGGGTTTTGTGTTATTTTATATAGACTGTGGCAGTTATGCTTGTCTTCTAGTGATATTTTGGGTAGGTTTGGGGGCAGGAGTGACAGCTGGGGTGGTTGTGTTATTGTGTAGTTGTATCTGTTTTGTGCTTCCTTTCTATGTAGCACTGAGCGCCTTTAGGTGTTTGCTGGTGGACTCTGTCCTGGCCATATGCAGCTGTGTCCTCTTATGTAGCCATATAAGGCTTGATACTCTGAATAGCTGTCAGCAAGGGGCAGTGAAGACTTAGACATGGATGAAGTATAGTCAGCCTGTGAAGATCTAGCTGAAAAAAACTCAAGGTTACAAGACTAGAACAGTGAGAAAAACAGAAGACTAGAACATAATGAAGTCTCAGGACTGGAGAAAAGTCAGGAAGGCAGCAAAGGTTAAACCTAGTTGGAAGATACTCAAGACTGCAATAGGAGAAAAGCTAGAATATTGTATCAAGATTGAGAAAATACTGAAGGCTAGAACATATGTATTCTGGAAAAGGAACTCTTTGAAAACTTAAAAATTAAGAATATATTGAAAATCAAGATGGAAGTTAATGCCAGGAGGTTAGGAAAGGGTTAACTCCACCTGCGCCAAGTAAAAAGAAAAGGCAGGTTGGAAAAAAAATACTCAAGTCTTGAGAAGATAAGAATTATCTAAGAAAATAGAAGATTTTCGGGAGACCTAGAACAATGTCTTAAGTAATGTTTTATCCGTTCTTAAATCTAAAGGGGCAGATGGGTTCTAGGAGACAGCGCAAGGACTTGGGTGGTTAGTTGCCGTATATACAAGTACTTAAGATGGCAATGAAGGGAGGGCCTTAGATTTTCTTCTTAGGATGAAGGAGGAAGACTTAGAAGAACATGAAGTAAGAAGCAGGATCTTCTTGAAGTTCAGTGAAAGGAAGGCCAGAAAACTGCTGAGGACTGAGATTACAGATTAGCAATGCTGCTAGGAGACATTGGCAGTGAAGTAAGGACTCGAGTTGTATCTATGCGGGAGGACTGCCGGACTTGTTTGCAAGTGTACCCAGGAGGTCTTGTTGAAATTGATGTTTCTGATTGCCGGTCAGTGAATGAGCTGTCATATTTGATGTGGGCAAATGGAAAAAAAAAAGGATCTAGGCTGAGCAAGTACCAAGAATGAATGGCATAAAGGTCCAGATGCATTAAGAAGCGCTTGGGGAGACGCGTAGTCAAATCTAGTCTTTGGCCCCCCTGAAGATAGAATTACAGCTTCTTTAATAGTAGTCTCTTCTGCGTGGCGCTGACTACCTGACTTGGTTTGTAAGTAAGGGTTTTGGGTTCTCTGGGGGGAAACCTGTGGCTTTTGTTTTTCAGGTATTCTTTCTAGGGTCATGTCCTATCTCTTATCAAGCGTATTTCCGGTCCGTACTGTTATCCTATAAGTGGATTTGAGGCAAGAGAACCTGATCGTTCCCTATTGTGTAGATAGCTTTAATAAGGTGGTTATGGCAAAATTTCAGAAAGCGGATCAGCGGCCTCTAGTGGAATTTGGTAAGACTTCATCTTTATGGGCTCAAGTCAGGATTATATAGTAGTTACCCTGTAAAACGTTGTCCCCTTTATTTCACTTCCCTTCTTATATGGGGGGGGGGGGTCATAAAACTCTTTCCTAGATTTTTGCAGATATTCATAGTCTCTTAGAAGAAGGCAGATCTGCAGTTCTTTCAGAAACTGGACTGAAACATTTGCTCAGGTATCTCAAAACCCGTTTTACTTGCTACCGAATAGTGTAGGTTTATAAAGAATGAAACCTTAAGGTTTCGGTACGTTCAGTACTGCTCTGTTTTATTAATACACAATTATACAATACTAGATATAGTAACATGGCTTGATACTAAAACTAAGCCGTTAATATGAATATTAAGTTATAATCGGAACTGGATTGAACTAATAAACTAGTCAATGATAAAGTTGGGATGGTTTACTATTGTAAGAGGTATCAACGTTGTAACACTTTATAACATATGTAACGTACATTGCTTTGGGCCTTATCTTATGACCCATTCCTATCTTGTGCTACTAGCTGTGTTCATGTAGAGAGGTTAATAAAACAAACTTATAAGAAAAGTAGTTCTATATATGTTGAGTGTCTTGTTTCTGGTCATCGGGGTGGGGTTGTGTGGCAATATCTTTTGTCTAGACTCTTTCAGATTCATCTTTGAGACCAATCGGTAATTGAGAATGGTGCTTGGCGTACTAACATATTAAGGTATTTCTGACGATTGGATGAATGAAAACAGAATAGCGATCTGTAAGAGCTATAAGATGTGAGAAGGCAACAACCCGGAATATGTATGGGAAAGCAGATGTCTTGTGCAGGCCAAAATTCTTCCGAGAATCTCTTAATATTACAGTCTCTTATCTACATTCCCAAAATGAAGTTATAAGAAAAGAATCTTGATAAAACCAAAATATCACAAAGCAGGATTCGAAAGGTTAAATTCTTTACCTTTCCGAAAGACTCATTCTACCATTTAAGTATATTCGAAGAAATCAAGTATTTGAGATAAAAAAGTGAAATAAGCCAAAGAATAATCTATCAATATCAATCATCCTAATAAGAATACACCAATAAGTGAGTGGTCAAGGAATTTAGCATGGCCGTGACCCCCGTTGCGTCGAGCTAGTGAGGAAGTGGCTGAACAGCTTCAGGCCCGAGTGAGTGTGTGTGATTTGCGCATCCGAGGCAGGCATGCAAGGCTGAATACTAGTTCTTCACCAGTCTTGGGAATTGGATACTACATCTGTTAACAGATAAGTGCTGATACTTGTTACCTATGCATGCTAATGGAAATTCACTTTATTGGAAATTGGCCCAAAACGCCATTATTAACATTAATTTCATCATGTTCTGTTCGTAGCTCACTTTTTTTCCAGCTATCTTGTTTTTGGATTTTTCTCTTCACTTTCTTGTGAATGATTCTTAACACATTAATGTTTTTTTCACATCAAAGCTATAAAAATCTGTAATGCTGCAAAATTGAGTGAAGATTAATATTTCTGGCAGGTGGGAGACTTGCAAAGGCTTTTTGTGTTTTGCTTCTCCTCTTTAATACTAGATTAAAGGATAAAACATTGCCCGTGGTGATGCTGAAAAAATATAACCCGGCAAGTGATTATTATTTTCTTCCTTTTTGCTAATTTATGGCTAACACTATTTGGTCAAGACTGGCCCAGAAAAGCAGAATATTTCTATTAAATTAACAGCTGGATTTTATTGGAGAACTAACTAGAATTCAACACTATTACCTAATAGTATCTAAAGAGAAATTTAGCTTGCTTTATTTTGCTATCCTCTAATTTTAAGGCTTGAGGGCTATTTGTCATGCTTTTATAGATTTTGGGGGGGAAAGGGGCAACTTTGTTTCAGATTTTCTTTTCAGAAACCTCATGGTGTAAAGTCAAAGCTGAACAGAAACCTCATGGTGTAAAGTCAAAGCATTCCTGACAACTTGGCTTCTGAGAGGGAAAAGGCTTGCAAAGCTTGGCTCTGTGTCCTGGTTTTCCATGCAGTATGGCATGTAGCGTTTTGTAAGGTGAAATTGTGAGAGTCTCTTCTTGGCGTATGGCACATTGGGAAGGGGCATGGGGGAATTCCACAACTTGTCCGGCTTGTTCTTGCAGACTACATAGAACAAAGTGCTTGGAGTCTGTAGCAGGTAACGTGCAACGTGTGCATGAATCTCCTCATCCTCGTAGATGTTGTGTATACTGTATGGAATGTCTTCACACTTCCCTTCTGTATGGGCACTGGATATATGTGAGCAACTGCTTCATGTTTGTTACTACAGCTGGAGTGTGAAAGTTTTGATTGTTGTAAACTACTCTCGGGTTGGATGGGATTTGTTTTCTGTTTTCTTCCAGAAACCTCTACAAAAAAAACCCCTAACTTGAAGTGATTTGTACAGCAAGTGAAGGATTAGTCAATTTCTTGGTAATATATACATACATCGGGTACAGTCTCTTCAGCAACAAAGTCTTGATCTAGTTTTGTGAAGCCCCACGGCAAGGAAGAGAGGATTTCTCTAGTCTTTTATCCCACAGATTTAAACATGGAATTGAAGATGTTATGGGGGAACTAATGGAAGAATGTAAGGAGGAACTAGCAGTTTAAGTATTGAGTTATCCACCATGTTAATTGAAAAATCCACAGTCTGCAGTGAGGTTGGTCTCGTCTTCACTTTGGTAGAGGTATCATCTTTCACATTTCAGATTCTCTTCATAGAAACTTCCATATTGGATTTTTTTTTTCTTTAACTTTGGTCCAACACCATATTTTTCTTTAGGTACTCACTAGCCGTTATAAATAACCTAATTTAATTTTTATTTTATTATAGCATTTACCATTTAGTGCTTACTACATGGAATGAGGGGGAGGGGGGCTTAACATCCCACCTTGTCTCCAGATTCTCTTTCAGGTTGGCGATATCAGGCTCCAGTTCGCATAGGAATAGTTCCAGTAAGGATAGAGTTTTGTGTTTCGTAAAGCGCATCAGGGCGGGTTTAGTTTGGCTTGTGTATTATACAAAGGTACTACCTCTTCCGTCGCCGTATTTACAAAGTTGCAGAGTCCTCATTTTGGCATAGGAACAATAGCGGTATGTATTTATATTTCATATATGGAGTCAGGATAGCACTTATTTCTAGATACCGGGACGCTTGTAACGTACAGTAAGGAGTCTTGTGCTTCAGGCCTTCAGCTCATGTTAATACCTGGTTGCTAATTGGAATAGCTTCGCAACCTTGAGCTGTCCTTACGATCTCTGTAAACGGTAAAACTTGCATTTATGCATTGAGCTCGTATATGGCACCCAGCTATGTGTAAGCTATACACGATGTAGTAACATCTGTGTCTTCCAGTACAGAACTTTTTGGGGGCCCCCTTTACTAAATAGTAATAGGATGATATGGGAGGGGGAGGGGTGTATAACTTAAACCTGCATTGTGTAAAGTCTTCTAGGAAACCAAGGAAATGAGTTTGTTCTATGCAAAAGGTATGGTGACTTTCTACATTACATCCTGAAAGATTGAAGACCATTCTCTAAGAGTAACTTGGCCCAGTGTTTGGAAAGGTAACTCAGTCACGCGTATTTGGGTATTCCCTGTACGACTGGAATGAATGGTACGTGACGTCCCAACGGGGTTTGTAGAATGTGTCCCTACATATCGGGGTGGGTGGCAAGCAGTCTGTTTCGACTCTTTTCAGGTCACAAGTACATCAACTGAATATTTACAAGGAAAGAAGATTATAAGAGTAGAAGATTTAGAAAAGTGAAAAAATGCTCTTCCGATAGTCTCACAAGGTTTTCTTTTCCTGGGAGAACAAACATTTGTTTTTCCAGGTTTTGCTTTTTTCCTGTTCCTAGAAATACAAACACAAAAAAAGCAAAAGATACCGGTGGTGGGCACTCCTGTTCTACAGGACGGGGTTCAAATCCCTGCGGTGTCTTTTTGCTGAGACCACTCCAAAAGTCTTACTTTACATTTCTACATCTAGAGAAGTCTGCCCCTCTTTCTGTTTATAATGGGATTTAACGTTTTCAGATCTCCAAATGGATGAAGAATACAGGAATGAATGTTCTACTTATTAATTAGGGCTAGTTCATATGGGGCAAGCTGCCAGCGGATTTTGACTCAAAATCCACTGCCCAAAAAATGGCTCCCATTGACTTCAATAGGAGCCACTCTCCTTTTTCTTCTAGCTAGTAGGGCAGCTTGCTTTTTTCCGCTATCTCCCGCTCATTCATTTGGGCCTAATCCATCACGGGATGCACCAGCAGCCGCCATGGAATGTGCACAAGCCCAACTCCTTGTGAACTAGCCCTCACTTTTTCTGTTCATTATTTTGGCTGGGATTGTGTTGTCTGGTTTTGTCATCTGTATTTTGTGGATTTGATCCTTTTGTTTCATTCTGGGTTTTATTCATTGAACAGTGTGACTTCTATATATTGCAGGTCCTCATGGCTTTGTATGTATTCTGTTCCAGACATCCACTGAGGAAGGTTGGATTTTTGATGGAAACATCTGGATCTAACTGCTATTGCGTTTTTTTTGTTTTTTTTTGGGGGAGGGGTGTTTTTCTGGTATTCTATGTAGATATATGCCTGATCTTAGTTTGCATATGAGCCTGATTATGTATGCTAATAAAGTTGTGTTCTGACTAATTGAGTGTATTATTCTCTTATATGCATATAAGTGCTTGGGGTAACTGAGCTTTCTTGGTATAAAGGACTGCTGCTACTTTCAATCCAAACTGCTCACAGAAAAATGAATGTTAGCGGTCTACATAGACCGCTATTGTGAGGTAGATTCAGCCCTAATACCAGAAAGTAAAGAACCTTCAGTTATCTGGAATCCAGAAGCAGGAGAGAAGTGATTTAGGATGTCACATGCTCATCAGATATTACACATCTTGTTATGCTATCAATGTGTCCAGCCACACTGAAAATAGATGGAACGTGAATAGTGTCTCATTACGGCAGCTTCTGGTCCGGCCTAGTATGTACTGAAGTGATCACGGTATATAGAGCCTCGTTCAAAGTACACTGTGGTGCCACACTTAGATTTCTATGGATTTAATTTCAGCGTTATATATATTCAATAGAAAGCATCCAAAGGGCTAGTTCACAAGGCAGAAAAGTTTTCCACTTTGTGATTTTTTTTTTAATTTTTTTTGGTGCAGCTAGCCACAATGGGATGCAGTGCATCGGCATTACACTCCTGATTAGGCCCGAATGAATGGGCCTAAACGGGAGTGTGTCTTGAGCCATGGTTGACATGTTGCTTTTATGTTCCATGACTAACTAGCAGAAAAACAAGCGAGTGGCCCCAGTGAAGTGAATGGGAGCCATTTTTTGCAGGTGGATTTTGAGGCGGATTCAGTGTAAACATACCCTAAGGCTTGGTTCACATGGGTTTTTTGGAGTGTATATTGATGTGAATCTGCCTTAGAATCCAGTCCAAAAAAAGCGCCTCCCTCGGCTAGCGCAACTGTCGCAGCATTCTGCTTCAGATTAGGCCCAAATGAATGGGCCTAGTTGGGAAGGCGGAAGTGTCGCGCCGTGGCAAGAAAGTGTGGCTTGTTTGTTTTTTCCACGAGCAGGAAGAAACCACTTGTGGAAAAAGGAAGTGAACAGCTCCCATTGAAGTCAATGGTAGGTTTTTTTTTGTTTTTTTTTAGGTGGATTCCGTGTCAAAATCTGGTCCTCAAACCCCATGTAAATCCAGCCTAAGAGTCGGTTATGTTTGTGATGACATGTAGCCAGAATTGGTTGCGGTGATCCCATGACATGACCCACATATTACTAGAGATGAGCGAACCGTAAAATGTTTGATGTTCATTATTCGTTTCGAAAAGCATCTCAATATTTGAATGAATATTGAACCCCATTATAGTGTATGGGAGAAAATGCTTTGTTTCAGAGGATCTCACCATTCGACTCAGGAGGGTCACCAAGTCCACTATGACACCTCAGGAGATGTCAACACCCTGGAATGCAACTGGGACAGCAGGGGAAGCATACTACACACTTTCCACATTCAAAAATACCTCTACCAAAGTGGGAAAATACCTGGAAACCTTCTTTACTCCCCAAATGGATGGACACAAACCCAAATTTAAGCTGAAAAAAACATTAACAAGCACCCCCTTTAAATCATGTTGCCCATGACAACCACAGATGGAATAGACAATGGGAAATCCAACAGTCCCCACCCTGAACTGTCATTGTGGATGTGTGTGTGTGTGTGTGATGTGGTAAGACCTTCCAAAATTCACTTTTCTAGCCGTTAACATGAGCCCTTCCAAATTAAGTTACAGGCCCTTAAGCTGAGCTACCAGCAGAGATTGAGGCCCTTTAGGTGACTTCAGCCTTTTACCTGCAGAGTTTTAGGCTCTTTAACTTAGTTCAGCCTTACACCAGCAGAGATTTGTTGGTTCTTTGGGTGAGTTGAGCCTTTAAACAGCAGAGATTCAGATTTTGTTCCTTGGAGTGAGTAGAGCCTTTAAAATAGTGTTTTTGACCCTTGGCATGAGTAGAGCTTTGCACCAGCAGTGTTTTTGGTCCTTGGAGTGAGTACAGCCTTTAAAAAGCAGTGTTTTATGCCCTTTTGGTGACTAGAGCCATGCAGCAGCATTGTTTAATTTTTTGGCCCTTGGGGTGATCCCTAAAATATTAATTTTCAGGCCCTTGGGGGGAGCTCTAAAAAAATATTTTGCAGGCCCTTGGGCTGGAGCCCTAAAAGATTGAGTTGCAACCCCCTGGGGGAGGGGGGGAGATAATGAAAATATATATATATTTAAAAAAATCACATTCAGAAGTAAGGGCTGGGGTTGTAGGAGGAGGAGGAAGAGTAAATTGGGTGCTGGCAGCTTCTCTCCAGTACCTGGACTATGGAGTGGATACCCAGCTGGTTATCCACGTCCTCACCCTTGCCCCCTGCTGCTGGCAGCCCCTCTTCAGTACCTGGACTGTGGAGTGGATATACAGCTGGGTATCCACATCCTAGCCCACATCCCCTTCTCATAATGACAAAGGACATTGCTGGCAGCCCCTCTCCAGTACCTGGACTGTGGACTAGACACCCAGCTGGGTATGCACATCCTCACCCACATACCCTGCTGCTACTGACGAGGGACACTGCTGGCAGCCCCTCTCCAGTAGCTGGACTGTGGGGTGGATATACAGCTGGCTATGCACGTCCTCGCGCACGTACCCTGCTGCTACTGACGAGAGGCAATGCTGGCAGCACCTCTCCAGTAGCTGGACTGTGGACTGGATACCCAGCGGTATATCCACGTCCTCGCCCACGTCCCCTGCTGCTACACTGCTCATGTATTAAGCTCTGAAAAGAGCTGTTATTTCCTGCCTAACCAAAGCTATGAAAGCACTTTATCGTCCTCAGAACAAGCTCTCCATATCACTCCAACACTGAAATGGCACGAATATGGCAGCGGCCGTTCTTATGAATGGGAGGTCACATGTTTTCGGCAGCCAATGGTTTTTTTAAAAATTTTTCACTGCCTCCGTTGTCGTAGTTCCTGTCCCACCTGCCCTGTGCAGTTATTGGTGCAAAAAACACGCCAGGGAAAGTGGGAGGGGATACGAATTTTTACTGCGTATGCGGTACCTATTCGATCGAACGGCGTTCACTCATCTCTAATCATTACATACAGCAGACAAGAAGGCCTTTGCACCAAGTGTTTTAATATTTATAAATCCCGGAAAATTCCCTTTTGGCTATTTCCTCGAGGCCTAATGTAGCAATCTGAAGCATTTTTCTCATGCCAGCATTTTCATAGCTATAAATTACGTGTTTTTGTAAACTGCTGCATAAGTAGTTTTAAAATCTCAGCTTTTCCACTGTGGATATTTTTCTGCAATGTGTGGATGGGATTAACCAGAATCTCAATAAACTTGCAGATACCGTAAAAAAAAAAATAGTGTGTGTGTCGGGGAAAATGCTGTGTTTTCACAACATGGGACCCAGCCTAAAGGGTTTTTCCCATTTGTATTACAAATGTCCCAGAGCTGGTAAATTACATAAGAAAAGTGCTTTCTCCTCTGCTGCTCCAGTCCTGCAGTGATGACTAGAGATGAGTGAACACTGTTCGATCGAATATCAGGCCATTCGAGGTATTTGATTCCAATCAAAAACCACGAGGCAAACGCACTAAAAATTCGTATCCCCTCCCACCTTCCCTGGTGCGTTTTTTTGCACCAATAACTGCGCAGGGGAGGTGGGACAGGATTGGCTGGCTAAATCAGGTGACCTCCACTTTATACGAATAGTGGATTTAACATTTGGTTAATTTGAGACTGTGAACTAGAAAGGGACAGATGTACAGGCAAGGTTAGCTAGGGACAGTGGCGTAACTAGGAATGGCGGGGCCCCGTGGCGAACTTTTGACATGGGGCCCCCCCATCCCAACTGACCCCCTCCTCCGCACTCTATTATGTCCCTTAGTAAGCCCTGCACACAGTATTATCCCCCATAGTGGCTCCTGCACACAGTATTAACCCTAATAGTGGCCCCTGCACACAGTATTAACCCCAATAGTGGCCCCTGCACACAGTATTAACCCCAATAGTGCCCCCTGCACACAGTATTAATCCCAATAGTGGCCCCTGCACACAGTATTATCCCCTATAGTGTCCCCTGCACACAGTATTATCCCCCATAGTAGCCACTGCACACAGTATTATGTCCCACTGTGGACACCCATAAACAATTATTATACTCTGGGGTCTTTTCAGACCCCAGAGTATAATAAACGGAGACCCGGGGAATAAAAACATTAAAATAAAACACTGTTGCTTACCTGTCCCCCGGCTCCTAGGCTGTCGACCGCCGCTCACGTCCTTCTTTAATGACGTCGGACATCACATGACCCAGGAAGCATGCCGGGTTCATGTGACGTCAGACAAAGTAGGACGGAGGCCTGGCAGGATCGCGGAGAGGTAAGTAACAGTTTTTTATGTTTCTTACCTCTCCGATCCGCCGATCATTATGCTCAGGGGTCTGCAAAGACCCCCGAGTATAATGATAATGTTTGTGGGGCCCGCAGTGTCACTTGCCGATCCCGGCCCAGCCAGGATTGGCAAGTGAATAGGGCCCGTAACGGCCTATTTAAAAAAAAAACAAAAAAACGCAGCGGTAGCGGCTGTCACCGGGCCCCCTAATGGCCCGGGCCCTGTGGCAGCCGCCTCCGCTGCCTCTACGATAGTTACGCCCCTGGCTAGGGATTACCTTTATTTAGGTGGGAATGTCACTCACCCAGCTCTTTGGGGCTCTTTCTCGTCAGGATCCCTGTCAGCTTGTGATATGCGTGAGATGACTATTTCCCATAGGAATGCATTGACCAGCGTTGATTAGTCGAATGCCATACAGAGTACAGCATTCGGCCAATCAACGCAGGTTCAGCCGGAGGAGGCGGAGTCTAAGATCAGTCCACAGCAGTCTCCATTCTGGTCCGATCTTAGACTCCGCCTCCTCACAGACGAGCCTCCGGCAGAACTAGTGTTGATTGGCCGAATGCCAACACTGGTCAATGCATTCCTATGGGAAAAAGTCAGCTCCCGCATATCACAAGCTGACAGGGATCCCGACGTAATACAGTGACTTGGGCATGTTAGATGCCCCCAGACATGCTTCCCCTGCTGTCCCAGTTGCATTCCAGGGTGTTGGCATCATTTCCTGAGGTGTTATAGTGGACTTGCTGACCCTCCTGAGTCGAAGAGTGGGATCCCCTGAAACAAGCATTTTTTCCCCACAGACTATAATGGGGTTCGATATTCGTTCGAATAGTTGAATATTGAGGGGCTATTCGAAACAAATATCGAATATTTTACTGTTCGCTCATCTCTAGTGATGACATCATCTGAACTGCATTGCACATGTAACTAATTCTATGGAATATGGTGTATGCAGGTAGGTCACAATGGCGTAACTAGGAATGGCGCCCCCTCCAAAAACCCCGACCGCCCCTTTTCCCTCGTGTTCCTGCCTGCACTATTATCCCCCATAGTGGCCCCTGCACACAGTATTATACCCTATAGTGGCCCCTGCACACAGTATTATGTACTGTAATAACCCCTTCATCCCTAGGCAGCTGCCAGCACAGTACTGTGTGCTGACAGCCTGCCCTGCACACATAGGTTAAACTCTCCAGTCTGCACTCACTCTCCATAAGTCCTCAGCTGCTGCTCACTCCATCCCTGCACGATGTCTCCGGCCCTCCCCCACCATCAGGACACACGCTTCTGAGACTCTCCACTGCCCGGAACCCGACACCTCAGGTGGCCTTGGGCCTCAAAAAGTTAAATTTATTGTTTATATTTTTTTGTCATATTAACTAGTGAGGGGTCCCGGGCCCTGTGGCAACTGCTACCACTGAGACCGTGGTAGTTACGCCACTGACACCCATGTAAACATGCTGCTAAAAGGATTACATGGCTGGAGTTTCCGCCTATCCCAGCCATTAGTGATAAAGAGCTGCTGTCAATCACAGCTGTCCTATGGTTGTTGTGGTGACTACAAAACTGGCGCTGACAGCAGGGCTTTGTGTCCTGTCCCTCTGCTTAGAGCTGGATCCTGACACTAACCAGTTCCATCATAACATTGAAGTCCCCATCACTTGTATGAAGCATGTTTACCTTTTCCTCAGAAATCCTGCACCACATCATATAAACCTATATACTACAGAGCTCATCTTTCCTTCCATAGTATTTTGCTCTTAGATAGGGACCTTATCAGCTAGAACTTTTGCACCATTCACTGGGTCCATAGGAGTAAATTGGTACCAAATTTGTAGTTTGCAAACTAAAAATTCTTCTTGTATTTTTTTTTTTGTGCCAAGGTTCATTGTTTGCAGGAAGACCTGGGGTTTTTATTTGATGCCATTTTAGGAAACTAAAAGTTGCTGCTTGTCATTGACTGCAACATCCAAGAGCCTAAACAGCTGGGATTGGTGTGGACAGTCTGTGACCCCTGTGCAGCAACTGAGGTGGAGTCAATTGCAACGAAATAAGGCCCACTAGTGACCGACATAGTCTATACTAAGTCCAGGGCCGGTGTCAGCACCCGGCAAACCCAAGCAAGTGCCAGGGCCTGACAGCAGAGAGGGCGGCTGCCTCTGGCCCACCCCAGAAAGCAGCCATTAATACATCTTTTACTTTTAACTAGATCGGTGTCTGCAGAATATCCTTGACAACCCCTTTAAGCACTTATTCTATACAGGACCAGAAGCAGATAGCTCTGTCCCCCGTATAGTGAAAATGCCTGGCTGCTATACACTGGTCACAGCTTTCTACTTCCAGTTCTGTATGATGTATAGCAGTAGTTCTCAAGGTGGGATACACAAGATGTTAAGACTCCCCCCCCCATGGTAGTTTGTGGGGTTTGTCACCCACAAACTACAATGAATCCCTGAGGGTCTATTCAGAGTATAATTAGCAAAGGCCTCAGTGTTACTTACCCGTCATCTCTCTAGGCCTGAATCAGCACAGAGTCAGGTGACCCTTAACCTATGGGGCTGGGTTTTGGTGACACTCCCTTTAATGCTATGGTTGCTCAGTATTATGTGATAGACATTTATTAATATGTGTAACTCCCAACCATCCTAGGATCAGTGGAGCAGTCCTGGATGGTACGTCCAGAGGACACTGTTGAAGTTGTGATCCATCTGCTCCCTACTTCACATAGTGTGAGGGCCACAATAAGGACTAAATTATACTGTCTTGAGTCACAGGGCTGTTTATTGGAGGTGTGGTGTAAATTCGCCAAGATTTTGACCCTATGAAAGTTAAGAGGCATGTACTACTACAGACATGTTCTGTTTAGGTTCTTGTCTATCCAATGGATAAGTGATAACTTACCAGCACATATGGCTGCCAGTAGTCCGCTTCCACCGCAATCTCTAGAACGACAGTCCTGTATCCTCCAGCTGCAAGAACATAGCCAGGAGTTGAAACATATCCTTCCAGTCCTTTAAGTATTTGGCCTTGGTGGCATACGTCGCTTACCCGTTTTGCCATTCTCGTCATGCAGGCACATAGCTACACCATCACAGGCCCTGGTGCTAATAAACAGCTTGGGGTTTCCCCGACATCTGAAACCGTCCAGCCCCGGCCCATGGCTGACAGTGTAGTTTGTAAAGGTCTTCACTGAGGCCTATGAGTCGTGGATGGGGTAATGGTTTTATTTTACTTGCCCTATCAGAAGCACTATCCATTTTACAATGAATTTGAACACCCCTTAATGTTTTTTTTTTCTTTTAATGGAACAAGTTTTGCTTTAATTCCACATTCAATACCCCTTGTACAGTATTACAGAACTGCACAATGATCTTAAATTGTACAGAACCAGAAGACGGAGCAGTGGAAACCAATTGACTTTATTGTAAATCATAACAATTGATACTTGAGGCATCACAAGACTGGTAGCATAGGGGAAGAGGGTGAACTCTAATATTCAAGATGGTGTCTGGACTTAAGTATATTGTGCTCTTTTCTGCTTCTGATCAGAGTGTAATAGACAATGGGGTAGGGGCACAGGGGTGGACAGTTCAATTTCTTTCACCTTCGCTGCTTCTTAACCAGGTTTTGACTTGGAGCTTCCTTTGCCTTGAAGCAGCTACATAGGAGACTATCTACATATAACATGAAAGCAGAACAGCCATAAGCTTTCTCATACAGGAGAGCGAGCACAGGAGAGCTTACAATCTATAAGGAACGCCAGTAGGTGATGGTAGTGGAGGGTTATTTGCAGGTTGCAAGTTGTGCTGAAGTTATCTAAGCAAACTCTTTAGCAGTGGAATCTGTGTCAGCATTGAGAGCAACAAAGCAAAGACACCGCAGGGACTTGAACCCCATCCTGACAGGGCAGGAGTGCCGACCACCAGTGACTTTTGCTTTTTTTTTCCCCTCTCCTAAATTTAGAGGTTGTGCAGGCAGAAAGCAAAACCTGAGGAGACTCTGGGATTCTAAAAGGTATACTGAGAATTACTGGTTAATTCAGGTCGCATTATACTACCGTATGTGTGGTGTCACTACGAAGCATTATACTACCGTATGTGTGGTGTCACTACGGAGCATTATACTACCGTATGTGTGGTGTCACTACGGAGCATTATACTGTGTGTGGTGTCACTACGGAGCATTATACTGTGTGTGGTGTCACTACGAAGCATTATACTGTGTGTGGTGTCACTACGAAGCATTATACTGTGTGTGGTGTCACTACAGAGCATTATACTGTGTGTGGTGTCACTACGAAGCATTATACTGTGTGTGGTGTCACTACGAAGCATTATACTGTGTGTGGTGTCACTACAGAGCATTATACTGTGTGTGGTGTCACTACGAAGCATTATACTGTGTGGTGTCACTACAGAGCATTATACTGTGTGTGGTGTCACTATGAAGCATTATACTGTGTGTGGTGTCACTATGAAGCATTATACTGTGTGTGGTGTCACTACAGAGCATTATACTGTGTGTGGTGTCACTACGGAGCATTATACTGTGTGTGGTGTCACTACGGAGCATTATACTGTGTGTGGTGTCACTACAAAGCATTATACGGTGTGTGAGGGTCGTTACACTACGTGGGGATGAGTCACTACAGAGCAGTATACTGTGTGTGGTGTCACTACAGAGCAGTATACTGTGTGTGGGGTCACTACAGAGCATTACACTGCATGTGTATGAGGTCACTACAGAGCATTATACTGTGTGTGAGGGTCGATGAGTCACTAAAGAGACATTATACCGTGTGTGGTGTCACTACGAAGCATTATACTGTGTGTGGTGTCACTACGCATTATACTGTGTGTGGTGTCACTACAAAGCATTATACGGTGTGTGAGGGTCGTTACACTACGTGGGGATGAGTCACTACGAAGCATTATACTGTGTGTGGTGTCACTATAAAGCATTATACGGTGTGTGGTGTCACTACGAAGCATTATACTGTGTGTGGTGTCACTACGAAGCATTATACTGTGTGTGGTGTCACTATAAAGCATTATACTGTGTGTGGTGTCACTATAAAGCATTATACTGTGTGTGGTGTCACTATGAAGCATTATACTGTGTGTGGTGTCACTATGAAGCATTATACGGTGTGTGGTGTCACTATGAAGCATTATACGGTGTGTGGTGTCACTATGAAGCATTATACGGTGTGTGGTGTCACTATGAAGCATTATACGGTGTGTGGTGTCACTATGAAGCATTATACGGTGTGTGGTGTCACTACGAAGCATTATACTGTGTGTGGTGTCACTATGAAGCATTATACTGTGTGTGGTGTCACTACAAAGCATTATACGGTGTGTGAGGGTCGTTACACTACGTGGGGATGAGTCACTACAAAGCATTATACGGTGTGTGAGGGTCGTTACACTACGTGGGGATGAGTCACTACGAAGCATTATACTGTGTGTGGTGTCACTATAAAGCATTATACGGTGTGTGGTGTCACTATGAAGCATTATACGGTGTGTGGTGTCACTATGAAGCATTATACTGTGTGTGGTGTCACTACGAAGCATTATACTGTGTGTGGTGTCACTATAAAGCATTATACGGTGTGTGAGGGTCGTTACACTACGTGGGGATGAGTCACTACAGAGCAGTATACTGTGTGTGGGGTCACTACGGAGCATTACACTGCATGTGTATGAGGTCACTACAGAGCATTATACTGTGTGTGAGGGTCGATGAGTCACTAAAGAGACATTATACCGTGTGTGGTGTCACTATGAAGCATTATACTGTGTGAGGGTCGTTGCACTATGTGGGGATGAGTCATTACAGAGCATTATACTATGTGTGGGGGTCACTACAGAGCATTATAGTGTGTCACTATGGAGACATTATATTATGTGGGGGTGACTAAGGAAGCATCACTAACATGAAGGGCGCTATTTACTGTGTGGCAAACAGACTGGATAGAAACAGGAGGGATCATGGCTTAAAAATAGTTATAAGAGTCTGGATATTAACATGAATCTTAAAAAGAGTTTGTAAATGAAACCAGTTGTGTGAGCAATACAATCCCAGAGTCTCCTCAGAAAAAGAAAACCTGCAGGATAAAATATTTCACTGGAAAAGATGTATAAACTGATCAGCCTCCTATTCCCATTGGGGATACTGTAACCTCCCATCTGTACGAGTACGAGCAGATATTCTAGGTTATTACACATTATACCAGTGATGGCCACATGGACTCCAGAATCTTTGTAACTTTTATAAATCTACTTCACATTTAGTTAGTTGTAAAAAAGCCTATGGTGAGGGAGGATTTTCTTTTCCAGAATGAAATTTCAATTTTGTTGTGTTAGCATGATAGTACGCCATGAAAAGTGAAAAAAAAAAAAAAAAATCTAAACATTTAAATGTTTAAGTAACACAGGACCATTTACAGATTAGATGGTAGAGTCTTCAGGAATGGTTACTGTTCTTTACCATTTTTAATATCCCATTCATACCCCGCAAGAAAATTCTGAACAGATTTAAGGATATATTGTATGTTTTACCAATATTTTATGGTATTAAAATAAAATCAAGAGATGGGGGGGGGGGGGGGGAGTGAAAAAAGTAGAGCAAGAGAAAATAGCTGACAAGTGAGAAAGATTAACCCTTAAGTACTATCATGGTGTCTATCAATGATATGTGTATGCTAGTGATGTATGATAGACACCATGATAGTACTAAGGGTTAAGGAGCAGAAAAAGGTAGAGCGAGAAAAGAAGTGGTCAAGACTCAAACCCATCGAGATATTCCATGACAGCCTTGTCATCACTATCTGAACCTTCAAGCTAAAAATTGGATGTAATGTTACCTTTTATATTCTGCAAATACAAAGTTGTTAGTTATTCACTTTAACTCGGTTTTATCTCTAGGATTTACTAGTGGAGATATCTGAATTTAGAATTTCTTTGTGAGTGCTTTGGCCATGTAGGAAAATCCATCATAAATCAGATCAAAGCTCAAATGTAAGATTTATAGTGAAAGCTATATACTAAGGACATAGAAAACGGCTGCCTTTAACTTCTATAGCAGTGTGTAGTGGGCATGCTTTATGTAGAAGTCACTAAAGAATGAAAGGAATTGTACGGCCTATGTTAATTCTGTGTTATCTTTCACCAGTTTAATAGCCATTGCCTTTTGAGCAAAGAAAAATAATAGTCCTACAACTAGCACTCTTGCCTATAGATAGGCCTCATTTCCACAGCTCACCACCACATAAGTATTCCCAAATACGTTCTACCTTGTAAGCGAGATTTGATATTTAGAGATGGTCAGAACCTTAGTCCATTGAGATAAGTATTAAATCAGGAGAAGTTGACAAGAGCTCCGCGCTCCCCATACATACCACATAATATACCTTCATACAGGCTTTGGTTGATGAACGCCATATTTAGACTGTTCCTTATACAGGCCGCACGGCTTCATAGAGTTATTATTAGACAGTAGTATACAGATGAGACACATGGCTAGAAGGACGCTCTGTAGATATTTACTACACCCATGACCCTTGGTATATAAACACTTTGTCCTTATCCACTGCACCGCATATACTCAAGTCTTCTGAAAGAAAATGTAAGCTCTTACTCTTTATCTCCACACATGGTCATGAATTCTTAATGTTCACATAAAAGAATGCTCATTTAAACCAATTTCCCAATGTTACAAGATGCTGTTCGTCTTAAGACGCTATAGATCACTTAGTTTACAATTAATGCTGGAGACGCAAGGCTTCACCTTACCCCATATCTGGCGGGACTGTGATCTGATCAAACATTTCTGGTAACAGAGACCCCGAGAGGCCGTACTAGAGACTTAAAACTAGTTGGAGACCTGATCTTGGAAACCCCAACATTTTAAAGGCAAATGACCTGGCCACCCTCCATCACAGGTACCAAATTACTGATTTCCTCCCACTGGAGACTTACCAAACCATTGACCCTCACCCAGTGGATTGCCAAGGTCTCTACTTTAAGGAGTTGGCACGTACCAAAACCCATCGCTCTGCTCACTGTGGATTGTACTTGTAGACTCTTACCGGACCGCCTCTACTTCAGATAATGGATAAATCACTCAGAGTACCCGCCATCCATCCAGTACACTGACTTTGGGCCAGTTGTCCTCCATAGGAACAGAGATGCACTTTTTTTGCCCATCTGTACCTCTAATTACTACTATGTATGTTATATTCTAGGTAATTTGTATAGGTTTAGATTTTTTTTTAACGAAAAATAAATTTTTCACTTTGAGATAGGAGACCCCTTATATTTACAAGGACATTCACATTAATATTACAGAAATCTTGAATCAGTGTGTCAAATTTCAGATTGTAAACTCAAAGCAGGGGCCGCAAGCGGATTGTGTGAATTATCTAGCCATATCGCAGGATACACTGCCTGACTATACATGAACTCTAAGATTTGTAATATCCTGGGGAAATATTGGCGCTATAAGTTACTTAATGTACATTTCCATAACTGAGGGCTCCTACAGTGACCCAAACAGTAGGGGGACGTAAGCCAGTCCGTGAAAGGGACCAGGCAAACTTCTAAGTCCATTAAACAAAACCAGGCCAATAAGTTACATGTATTTTTTATATAATGCAAATGTCAAGCACAAAGTTTGTATGTACTTCCCATTGGACACTTGATTATTTTGTACCCCATTTATATATTAAATACAGATTATATACACACATGCATTTTTAAAAACAGTATTATGCTACATATACATGAGCTTGGGGAAAATGGCACAGCGAGTATATGGATGATATCCAATATGAATAGCAATAGGACCTGTGCAGAGTTTTGGCCCTGCACAACCTGCGATACTACATTGACTAAGCATACATGGTGTGCATGTTGTCTACTAGTTAACCAAATTAAATGTAACCCGTTCTTGGGTTTTCATTTTAATTTTTACTGCATCAAATCTTTGTGCTTTTAGTATTACCAGTAACTTTTTCATATACTTTCTGATATCACTCATACAGCGATCCATGTAAGCAAAGCGACAGAAGACGACAAAGAGACTAGAAATCTCTGTCCTCTCACTAGTGTCAGACTCGTCGGCTGCATTAGTTATAACAGCACAAGAGCATGCAAGATACATAATATCCTTAAGTGGTCAATGTGGCTTAGACTTTTCCCAATTCTCTACAGTAGATCAGATCAATAGATGGGCCAGAGTTTGCAAACCCCATAATCCTCTAGAATACAGTTTCTCAAGGTTTCTACGGCCATGATGATACATTGTGCAGCTCATTACATACATTAAAAGCATAAATGGTTTAATAGGTTAAAATGGGTAGATATCCACGCCCCGTCCTATTTTCATTAACAATACAGGTTACTTATATTTTAGAGTGCAGCCAAATGCATCAAGAAAAAAATAAATCTAGAACCGTATTTGGTTAAATACTGCTGCCACCATGGACCAAAATAGTCTATATTGTCACGAAACCAATGTAATCAGATTAATAGAATATCTGTAATAGTGAATGACTAAAATATCTGATTAAATAATATTAATACCCAACATCAAGAACCTATTCCGTGAACTAGAGCAATGTTCACATAAAGCAGCTTTGCACGTTTTGGATTTGGTAAGGATATGGATTAAAGAAAGTGTTTAAATGGACTATAGACTGCTCCAGCTGTACATAGCCGATGACTGAACTGGTTATTACTACTTATACATGGGCACATTGAGGTATTGGATGAACCCAGACGCTACTTAATACAAAACATACAAAATGTAAGAAAAACCATGTTAAAATGACTGTAGAATATTATGAAGATATTTATTTATTAAAGATCTTTATTGGACTTATATGTACTCATCTTTCATAAAAGATACATCAAGTGTCCGATCTGTAATGACGTAACATTATGTATTCTATGCCGTGGCGTAATGTTTGTCCCTTGAAGCCATGCTCCTGCTAGAACACAACATTATATTACTGCAGATGTAGCGTACTGGCATTGTATGGTAGGATGTCATTTATTAAACATTATTTGAATTTCATAACATTTTAGTCTTTGTATCAAAATATAACCAATACTAAGAACATGTACTGTATAGGCCCAGGGTGTTTGTGACCTGAACAGTTGCAGCAAGGCGTAGCTTAGCATTCAGCTGGTTCCATTACCTTCCTTTTTTTTCTGCTCGTGGTCTGAATACTTACTAGGGGAGACAAATCGGGATGTGTTGTACACTAGAGGTGCGCAGCCATAGCCAAAGGTGCAGTAAAGTTAGTAGAACATGTACATGCCATAGCCTGAAAACACTGACCTTTTTCAGCCTAAAATTTTGGCCAGGTTAGTCAAACACACTGGGGAGCGTTACTACTATTGGGATTACATATTAATGGGCACACTGGGGGGGGGGGGGGGGGGGGGGGGCGCGCATTACTACAAAACGTATCCAGGCCATTAAGTTCTGATTGTAATAATATCCAGGCACAGTATTATTCAGGTTGTATAACTAAGCCCAGTATATTTATATAAAATTTTTTGTATTTTTAAAATTTCTATTTTCAAGAACTGTACAATAGTAAAAATGAAAAAATTTTTTACCAAAATTAACAGATTCAGTGTCACAGGATGGTTTCAAGAATACAATTCAGCATATAGGTTAGTGGTAACTCAGATTTCTTTATCATGTTCTTAAGGGTTTAGCCAGAGTAAAATGGCAGCAGATAACCAGGTCACATTTGTGTTAGTTACAAGCAGTCATATAGTCATACATATAGTTGTTATGCAATCTGTTAACATCACCATTTCTATTGTATTGTAGGCCACTTCTGTGCGAGAGTGGATACGGTACAAGCCAATACGTGAGATAATAGTCGGTAGTAACTGTGCAATATCCAATCTTAATATCAGTTCTGGAGATAGTCTACATGGTAAATTGTAATATAGTATAGCAAAGACTTCAAATGCCCCCTGTACAGTCAATAGGACGTTCCCATAATGTAACAATGTATCAGTTTGTCAATATCCTCTCCAGCATGTAGCAGGTATATCATTGTGCTACATTGAGGAAAGTTCATAAGGAGGATGAATCGTGTCCAACACTTGTAATGGAGGAGAAGATATAGGCTGGAACTATATAAGAGGGTTTGTTTAATGAATTATAAGATGACAAAATCTCAAGTGTGAGAATTCAGTTTTACGACTTCAATTTCTAATGCAAAAAAATAAATCGTACTAACAGGAAGGGGGAGAAGGGGGTATTTTTATTCCTTGTTTTAATGTGCAAGAATTTATAGAATCCTCTTTAGATAAAAGGTTTTTTTCCTATAAAGTCAGCACAGATTTCCATTCAGATATGAGCTCTATAGTGTAAATATAATGTATAGCAGCTTCTAACTATAGTTCTGGAATCAAGATGTCCAATATTCTCAAGGGAATGTGGATTTCACATACGACTAGCTCGAAGAAGGGGGTAGATCTGGACATATCCCTCCATATTTTTCTAGTATTTCGTATTGTAGTGATGTATGGTATAACTCCGGTATAGTATACAAGATGTATGGTATAACTCCGGTATAGTATATAAGATATCCAATAACAGTTTCAATATCTATATATTCTTTGGTGTGACGAGTGGAACAAAATCCTTAGACCCCAGCAACATCTGTAGTGATTGACTATTGGTATGAACCATCATGTTATTAGATTTTGACTTCCAATCTCTCTGCCGATTGAATAGTTAGGAACTGCAGGTTAACACTACATCACTATTCATTGTATATAGTTTAACAGGGTGCTGGGGGGTTCCCTTACTGACAGTCACAAATATTTAATTCCATATTAATGAATGTTTACCATCTTGGATGCAGGATCAATTGGCATGATTGTGAGTGGTTATATTTTTGTAGAAAATACAATTAAAATATAAAGATTGTACAACCGCACCAATGTCACCGTGACTGTTGTAAGGCTCAGATTTAGCCCCATTTTGATATGTAAATCAGACACTATTTTGAGCCCTTGCATTCTGCCATGTTGTCTCCTAGTCGCCCATTCCTGGTATAGTGAATTGTGGACAAAGAGGGGACCAACGTACAATACACCACATAATACAACACACAACACTGTTACAGATACAATACTATGGTCATATAAGTAAAGGAGTCTTAATATTATAAGGTTGTAGGGTATTCTTGCTGATACGAAGGTAGCTGGGATATAAACCTGATCAATCCACGAGTTTGGGTAAATGAGAATAACTTCCATTATTAAACATTATAGCCCCATTTCATTGGTAGTTTAGCTGGTAGTAAGCGACTCTGGGACTCTCTAGCTCTGGGCGTGTTCCATGAAAGGCTTATTATACTAGAGCTAGATCTTGTGGGGGAGCCCAGCAATATACACTCGATAGGAGAAACCAACAAGGATACCAACCTAGTCCTGAAACGTGTATGCGGAGAGAAATTATTAGTCTGTTGCTTTGATTGTTCAAGGAGCTTTGTAAGAATTCTAATGTTAAGTTTTTAGAAAAAACCCACAAAATTATATCATATCTTTCCTAATATCTAATGATACCCAGTAATATACATCAGAAGCAGCACATGATTAACTTGATAATTCATTTGGAAAAAAAAAAACCCACACCAAAAACCGCACACAATTTCAACTCTATTGAACAGTTTTCAATGCTTAATATAGCCTGAATAAGCTGTGACCCGATTTTCAACATGGTTGACCAATTCTGATTGCATTCAAATGTCACTTCAATATATTGCTGAATTGAGACAAACTTGTGTAACCTCCATGGATATATGGATTTTTTTTTAACTCTATATACACACTGCATTTACATTCCTGCCATCCAGTCTCCTCTCTGCTTCTGATCAGAATGCAAGAAACCTTAAGAATGCAGTAAGGCAGGGTGAACAGTCATCTCCCCCCATTATAAGACTGATGAGAGATTTCCAGTCCCTTTTAGGTTTAGATAGTTTATAGTAAATCTGCATTACTTTTGATTCAATGTGGTTATTTTATGAACTATGCAAAGTCTTACAAGAATCCCAGCGTCTAGTATTCTAATAGCAAGAAACCAAAGACCTGAATTGATGGGCAGGTATTATAGGATGCATTAGTTTTGCACATTGATTGGTCTTGTATGGGGTTATGCAAGATGGCACAATGCGTTTGCATATACGTACACCTACTTTCAATAGTATTGGAACCAGAAAGGTAAAGAATTAATGTTTATAGCCGAGATGGGACATGGAGACCTTGCTGCTAATACACTATACTATATAATGTCAGCTCCCCTTATTACCTGCCATTAAAACTGGTGGAATAGTTTCCCTTTATACCAAAATCCAGTCTGGGGGAGGAGGAAAAAAAAAACAAAAAAAACACACACACACACACACACACACGAGAAGACCTTGATCTCATTTGGGTACAGATCAGTTATTTAACATTGATCTCTATGTAAACCATATAACCACGTTTAAAGGTTACAAGTAGACTTAGATTACACGATGTAGATCAAACAGACAAAAGCAGCTGAACATTACCATTATTAAGGTGGGCATGGACTGATGGAACCAGGGCATAGTCTTACCACTTTACAAATTTAGCGCTGAGGCAGAAGTTCATAGAAAGTATGCTATAGAGCAGGGATAAAATGGCGGACCTCAGGAGAAACCTTTGTCTCCTGCTCGCTGTCCCCAATCCCTTGCACTAGCGGCCTTCTCACATTGCAGGGACGACTGCTGCCCCTTGGTGTAAGGGATTGGAAACAGCAGGTGGGAGAAACCTTCACGTTTATGTTAATTATGTATTGGGGAGAACTAATGGGCAGATATACCATGCATATAATGCTCCTTTAGTGCCCCCCCCCACCATATAGTGCCACAAAATGGGATTTTTCTAAATTTTTCTTGTCTTTTTATCCAACACTAGACATTTTCAGCTTGGACCTCTACTTTGGAGGATCACGGTCAACAGGCCTTTAACAAAGCAGTTGCATACCCCTGCTACAGAGTTAAAAATACAAAGCAGCAACTAAGCCAATAAGGGATTTAACAAATATTTGGATTTAGCGATGAGGAAAGATGAGAAAAGTTAAATGTAATTTGTCTCAAGACTTGAAATATAGAAATGGCCATTACAAAAATATGGCAGACAAGGGTCCTATACGATGAGAAATGTATAAATCATTGACATCAGGAGCTGTCACAGCAAAAGCTAAAATCTTAAAGCAACTTGGACAATTTCTTAGAACACTTGTAGTATACAGATTGTACATTTAGGTTTTGAGTGTTAATCTGGTGATAGCCATTTGGGGCAGAGTTTCCTTTTAGACTGTTGCACCTGTTGATTCAGGAGGGTAAAATTTTATGTCCTATCACAAGAACATTGCTTTACAATGTACCCATACACATTCATAAACTTCTTCAGAGACCATGGAGGAAGATCAATAGAAACAAGGCTGTTCCTGTGCTATAAAGTATGAAAGTTGTCTCAGTTTGTAAGATGCACATTATCTGAAGTCAAATGCCAGTAACAGACCCACAAAGGAGGAAAAAAAAAAAAAAAAAAAAAAAACAAAACAAAAAAACACACTACAACAGTTAATGAGGTTCTTAACATGAACACTTAAAGGTATAGACAAAACAGTAGTAGACATGTATATGAAGAGGTTGTACCAGGAGGAGCCACAAAATACAAACCGTAACCAATAACTACTTGGCCCATCCGCTCAGATTTGAGGCAACTTTTTCCCACTCTCGATATTTTAACCAAATTGGCACCATAGAAGATGTAAATTGTTACCCCAAGAATGTTAATGGCTGATGTATGGACAAAGCCCTAAGACCATGGACAATTGTGGATGGATTCCAGGATTTAGTAGAAAGAACTGGGTGCACTGAGCAAACTGGCTACTGTAATAGTGAGAATGGAGGAGGATTAGTAGGATCAGAAAGATAAGTCTCAGACACTGGGTAATAGGAAAAAAAAAAACCAAAACAATGATCTGGGTATTTTGCCGATACTCAAACGTAAGAGTAGAAAGTCGATGACCATAACTAAATTGTTTAAGAGTAATCAGTAATTCACAAGTTATTTTTTTTTACCTGTCAGTTTGATGGACACATGGACCCTACAGAAATCAATGTATCAGATTTTAGCAGAGGTAAAACAGATTACTGGTCAGAGTTACGACTGTAGGTTTAGTCAAAAAAAAAAATAAAAAAAAAAATCAAATTCTATATTTATATCCATTAAAAACAGATGACACTAAACGGATGAAAAACATCCATAAGAATTGATATGTAAATCTGTTTATCATGGACATTAGGCCTCATTCACATGGCAAGTCTAACAGCACCATAGCTAAGGAATAGCTATTAGTTACCACTGATTCCAAAGCGTTCACTTCATAACCAAAAGGTGAAACCAGGGCAGCGACAGGGACCCGCCATACTTATTAGTATAAGAAGAAACGGTTTCCTGACTATATGATATTAGACCACATGATATAACACTAATGCAGTTACTTGTTACTGTACCATATGTAATTTAGTACATAGGATGCACCGCTGCTCCCTGAATATATGGAACACAGTTTATCAGATATTGGAATGAAAAAAATTCCTCTTCAGTCTCGCACCATTTTACCAGTGTACATTGTAGGATAAGTTCTGTCTTTCATTGACTAAAACACATTTCTGGATCATCGAGAGGCAGAGACCATAGATACCAGCATATGATAGTGAATCAGTTTAGGGGTTTATATTGGCAGCTTGGCATCCTGACATACTGTAAGAGCTCCTGATCAACACAAGTCAGAGTTGCGATGTGATGGCTTTTACCTTCTAAGCTTTAAAATCTCCCACTGAGCGACTGCACTTAAAGTATTTCATTGTGTTATTTTGTGCATTAGTGCCATTAAAATGTGCAATTTGAGCAGTATAAAGAGTGTGAACACGACCTATTCTACTTATGTCTCATTGGTCCAGGAATAATTGTATAAGTCGCCACACTTCTTACAGGTTTACCTTTTATTGAATTTAATATTTTAAACCCTGTTCACATAAGCTATAACCGAGGTCTGGCAGCCAAAAACACTTACTGTAAGTGCATAGTGACCAAGTAATATATACTATAGCTCCTGTAATAAGGACTTGTGTTCTGCCCAAATGAGGGGTCAAGCAACAAAATAATTGTAGAAAATTAATTAACCAGTATTTGATGCAAGTCATTACCTTCACCTAGTAAAATGCAGAAAGGATGGGTCACGATGCTTACAACACAAAAAATGGAAGGAAAAAAAAAAAAAGTTTAGATTGTGTACAGCTCTCACAAATGGAGTCTCAAATCTCTAGCAGATAACTACCACAGGGATCAGTAAGCTGTAGCGCTCCGGCTGTGGTGCTGGACTGTCAAAGGTTGCCGATCTCTCCACTTCCAATACTAAACTAGAATTACAAAATAAAAAGGCAAAGAAGGAGCTAATCCAGACTGAGTAGATTACAATCTATCAAAAAACAAAACAAAACCTGAAGCATTATGTTGCCTTTCAAAACCGGTTGGAAAAGAGATTAGTTACTTAAGAGGATATAAAAAAAAAATGAAGAGGAACACTGAGGGTCCGAGTATTAGTCTAGAAGGGAAAAGCGGAAGCAAACAAAAAAGGTCATTTAGTGATAACGGGAGAAAGTAGAAAAAAAAAGAAATTGTTTCGAAGTATATACTTCCCTGTTTTGTCGTCATGGCTTAAAAATATAAAATATATACACACACACACATATATCTCTATATCTATCTATATTTGACAAAGGGATAGTTTGTATTTTTAGCTATGATAGCTGCAATTCACATTAATCCTCATTTCCCTACAGTGGCTTACTAAGGAGTCACAAGACTAATACGTTCATTAGGACTTAGACAATTTTAACATTTTCAACTTCATGGCCAAGATATTGGAGGTTGTACACCATTGTCATTATACCTACAGAGGTAAAGAGCGGCAAGACAGAAAAGCACAGCTACGTAGTTTCTTTAACTTCCACTGCACCATTTCTGAAACTATTCACTTGTACAGGAGTAATGGAAACCGCGCAGGTCAGCGGTGTTGAGCAGTTTCTGTAACGCCAGTCCGTGGCTATGAGAATGAGCTGTGTTAAGCATTATTCATGATTTTACAGACCTTGCTATCTATCTATATCTGCATTGACTGGCTATTAAGAAAAGAATATAAATAATACGGAATAAATCTGGTACAAGTCTCACTTTCCACCCTGGAGGAGGCAGCAGGTCTATATAACATTACCATTTCAATCAGCTTCACGTAATACAGTTTCCGTATACAGTTTTCTGCAGCTTTTAGTGCTACCAAAGAGTTGTCAAGCGAGTAGAGGGATTTATTTTATTTTTTAAAGATAAGCACAAGATGAGAGAACTCAAATATAGTATATTAGATAGTAAATCTACCTTTTATAATACACAAATTAAACCATTTCTTACACCTTTAAATTGTATAAGTCATACCAAAGGGTCTTATTTTTTTTGTTCACTTTAATAGTAAAGCTTGTGACAGGATATAGCGCAGTATATACTCTAAACCAGAAGAGAATATTCAATACTCTACAATAAATTGCAGTCTCAGTTGATGACTTGGTTAATGGATTAGGACGCAATCTCTGAAGCTACGCGGATGGTTGGAGCCAGGTAACCAAACCTACCCAGCAGTTCTTATTCATTGCTTGAATTTATTTAATGTTGGAATATAATATATTCATCTAATTGCAAGAAATCTACATTCTGGTTACCAAGTTACTGTTTGATGCGAAATTGGAAAACTCTTGACATTCGTAGACAATGGTAGTGTAGTTACCCAATACAAAATACATTTAATGAAGTTTAGCTTTTAGTTTAGGCCATTCCCACCAATGATAAAAAGGAACTCCGTTTAGACTTGCAGTTTTGCAGACCTGGGAATTTTTATTTTTTATTTTTTTTAATTAAGAATGGGGGGGTTGGATACCAGTAAGCGACTTTACCCATCTTCCAAATTGTTTACAAGCCTAGTGACTATTGGAATAACCTAGTATTGATCTTCAGTTATCGGCCTCCGCATTTGGTCTTAGTATTCCCACACAACCCCATGGGAAAATTTGAGTATTTCGAGGTGTTCTGTTAACCAGCTATTAAGGGATGAGAGCATGCATGTAGAAATAGGTGGGAGTCATATGGTAAAGTCACAGAGTAGAATTGGAGGTAGTTATTAGTGACCCATTTTTTGTTTTTTATTCCAACCACATTCCTTACCCAAGACATTGTACAGTAGATCCCGGGGAGAGTATGGAAAAATTTACAGATTTTAGGTGGCTTTGTACTGCCATAAGTAGGATAATTGATCCATAATTCCTGCCCTATATTGAGTATACCTAGAGAATTCTAGCCTATCCTGGATAATGGAAAGTTGAACAGGTCTGCCTTTAACCATAGGAATCTTTTTGGCCCAAATTAATGACAAATATTTAAAAAAATAAAAAATAAAAAAATAAACAGGATTGTTAGGACAATGGTAAGGTTACAGCTTATTAGAACAGTTTTCTTTGTTTTAATAAGTTTACAAAAATCCAAAGCTGGGAATTTGGTGGGAGAGAGAGTGGGAGAGAGAGTGGGAGAGAGAGTGGGAGAGAGAGTGGGAGAGAGAGTGGGAGAGAGAGTGGGAGAGAGAGTGGGAGAGAGAGTGGGAGAGAGAGTGGGAGAGAGAGTGGGAGAGAGAGTGGGAGAGAGAGTGGGAGAGAGAGTGGGAGAGAGAGTGGGAGAGAGAGTGGGAGAGAGAGTGGGAGAGAGAGTCAGTCTATGCGGATTGTTTGAGCATCAGTTTTTTTATTCACTGCTGGAATTTATTTAATGTTAGAAAGATGAATATTATATTCCAATTGCAAGAAATCTACATTCTGGTTACCAAGTCCTTGCTGTGACGAAATTAGAAAACTCTTGACATTCGTAGACAATGGTAGTGTAGGTTGGTCTGTACTGGTAGTTACCCAATACGGTAATACATTTAATGAAGTTTAGCTTTTAGTTTAGGCCATTCCCACCAATGATAAAAAGGAACTCAGTTTAGACTTGCAGTTTTGCAGACCTGGGAATTACTTTTATTTTTTTAATTAATAATGAAGGGGGGGGGGGGGGGGGGTAGATACCAGTAAGTGATTTTAACCATATTCCACATTGTTTACAAGCCTAGTGACTATTGGAATAACCTAGTATTGATCTTCAGTTATTGGTCTCCCCATTTGGTCTTACATTTTCCCATGGGGTTGTGTGGAAATTCTCTGAGTATTTCGAGGTGTGCTGTTAACCAGCTATTAAGGGATGAGAGCATGCATGTAGAAATAGAGGGGAGTCCTATGGTAAAGTCACAGTAGAATTGGAGGTAGTTATTAGTGACTTTTTGTTTTTTATTCCAACCACATTCCTTACCCAAGAAATTGTAAAGTAGATCCCGGGGAGAGAGTATGGAAAAATTACAGATTTTAGGTGGCTTTGTATTGGCATAAGTAGGATAGTTGATCCATAATTCCTGCCCTATAATATTGAGTATACCTAGAGAATTCCAGCCTATCCTGGATAATGGGAAGTTCAATAGGTCTGCCTTTAACTATAGGAATCTTTTTTGGCCCAAATTAATGAGCGAAATATTTATATATAAAAAAAAAAAAAAAAAAACAAAAAAAAAAAAACACCCCTCAAAAACAAGATTGTTAGGACAATGGTAAGGTTACAGCTGAAGATTTTTATTTTTTTTTAATTATAGGTTTGTAGTTCAGGGGGGAAAAAAAATTTTTTTTTTTGGGGAGAGAAGATAGTCTATGTGGATTGTTTGAGCATCAGTTTTTTTGATTCACTGCTGGAATTTATTTATGTTAGAAAGATGATTTTTCCCTATCCAGGAAATCAGGTTGAATTTCATTGCTGACTACATATGGCGCTGGGGCATGTGCACTTTTATCTATTCTTTGTATCCCTTGACACACATTGGTGCATATTAAGTTTAGTCTAGATAATTGGTCTGTATACCGCAGCATTGTCTGTATGGGAGGTAATGAGTATATCCTATGCTGAAATTTACTTGAGAAAGGAGCCTAGAGTTGCAAAACGTTGTAATCTGTCATTATTAGTTAGCCATTAAAAAGGTATCAACTACTGAAGACTATCAAGTTGTTTTTTTTTTTTTGTTTTTTTTTAAATATTTCCTACCCACTGGCTAACAGTTCGAGAACAAACATTTTCCATATCCTATGCTGACACATTGATAGTTTATATACATTTACACATCTGCCATTTGATTATTTATGTGATTCTCTATGTTTAGGAGTCAGTAAATCTATGCACTATATAATAATTCACTTTTATGTGCACCCTTATACTTGTCACTACATTTATGCAGTATATAATCTATGGCGATCCTGGATATTTACTTCTAAGTACATCTATGCAATATATTATATGCCACACAATAGGTTACTCACGTTGATATACACATGTGCATCGGGGCTATATGGCATTTGTGTCAGGACATCTATGTATTCGGTTATAGGATATTTGATTATAAGATCTTATGGGGATGAGCATTTGTGGACAGGTGACTATTGTAACTTTTTTAGTAGGGGGAACACCACCATGTCGGTCTTCAGCTACTATGGCATACAGTGCCATGAAGATCACACTGTTGGTTGGTCTTGAACGTCATGGCGCTGTATGCCAATAGTAGCTGATGTAATTGGGCTCTGAGGAACACTTTGTCCAGGGGGAAAACATGTCAGACTGGGGGTGATTATACATCACTGAATAGTAAGAGGGCTCTTTATGATTCTTCGTTATACATTATAGTATTAATTGTGTGAATTTGCTGTAGTTACAGGGGAGTGTTTCTATCTTCCTCCCTCTATGTACAGGAGGAACATCTAAATCTAGCAGAGAAGGGAGACTTTTCTTAAGGATCTTTCTTTTGTTTACCCTTTGAGTTGTCTGTATCCTTTTATAGGAACTGGATGTGTGTACTATTAATTTGATAGAAGAAATAAGAGGTATGACATTGGTGTTCAAATAATTTTGTTGAGAGAAAGGTCAGTTTATACAGGTCCTCGATCCAATGGCTAGTAAGTATCGGATTTAGATTTACCCCATAACAAGAGCTAAACAGATGAACGATCACTAAATCTGCACAGAAAGAAGTTTTAGCCATCAGTATCACCTAAAAATAACCCAATTCGATGTTCAGTCCCTCTGCCCTTTTTGTCAAGCATCTGAATAAAAACACGACTGAATTCTACAAATTGTTCCATGATCACAGTAATAGATTAAAGACGTCATTGGGAAACCATACTGGGAATAACAAGAAGCAAGCCCTGCCAAACACACCAATACTTTAGATATACAGTATAATACCCATTGTGGCCAAAAGATATTGGTTATCAAATGTATATTTCTGGAGTACGGCTTCTAGAAATCCTCAGTGACACACCTCGAGTGTGTGCAAGGAAAAGAGCAGAGAAGGCCTCAGATATGAGCGGACTCCCAATAGGTTACAACCCTTCTGAGATTTGGCAGTAGTTAAACTCAATCTGAGGCAATGCCAAGGTTTTTATATAAAAGTTAATTTGATATAAAAGTATTTATTGATCAGGCCCAGGAGATTCATTCCTTAATGCTTGAAGAGCTTCTGTTAGTTCATTCATATTAGTTTGTTAATTCAGTAGATCTTTTTGTCGGGTAGTAAGACGACTTCTCCCTTACAATGATTTATGACTGATGTGGGCGGTGATATCTGATCTATGTACCAAATTATGCCACATTGTAATAGTTAGCAAATTTTTCTAATATTTTTCTTAGATTCAATAGCCATCAGTGGTTAGCAGGGAAAGACTCTGATACCCCTGATTTGGTTAGTTAGTAGTTTAGAAGCTTTATTACCTCGCCAGTAGCAATTCATTTTCGATCTTTCAAGATAGACATTGTATTATTCTGTAGAAGCACTGTAAAGCCCCTGTAGATGGATGATTTTTATCTCTATTTCTGCCTTATTTCTTACGAGTTGATCCATTTCATTTTCCTTTCTGCGCTGCCTTATGAATACATCACACGTTGCGATCAGAGCTCTCCATCATCATTAGTGTTACATTATTTCCCCAATTTTCAGAGCTCCTGGATATCATTCTGCTGTTTATAAATCATCAAGTCTCCATGGGGATAGGGACACTACAGTAAATGATCTTTCAAAAATAGGTAGTCAATAATTAAAGTAAAATTGACACAGCTTGTGTTATAAGTTTACAAAAATCCATCATAAGGTAAAAAATAATGGTGCCCACACATTGCTGAGATTCAGATGCGACCGAGATATCTGAACAGTTTGGGAAGGGGATAAACACCATTGAAAGAAATCTCTAATAGAACACCAAGCCCCAGTTATAGGGGAATATGTATCAGAACATATGGAGGGCAAAGCAATCTCTGGATTCTAGGTTGTTGCTTGTTGACACTGCCATAGGAGTATTGTTTGGGGTTAATGTAGAGAGAGACAGGCGAGTCAGAGAGAGACAGGCGAGTCAGAGAGAGACAGGCGAGTCAGAGAGAGACAGGCGAGTCAGAGAGAGACAGGCGAGTCAGAGAGAGACAGGCGAGTCAGAGAGAGACAGGCGAGTCAGAGAGAGACAGGCGAGTCAGAGAGAGACAGGCGAGTCAGAGAGAGACAGGCGAGTCAGAGAGAGACAGGCGAGTCAGAGAGAGACAGGCGAGTCAGAGAGAGACAGGCGAGTCAGAGAGAGACAGGCGAGTCAGAGAGAGACAGGCGAGTCAGAGAGAGACAGGCGAGTCAGAGAGAGACAGGCGAGTCAGAGAGAGACAGGCGAGTCAGAGAGAGACAGGCGAGTCAGAGAGAGACAGGCGAGTCAGAGAGAGACAGGCGAGTCAGAGAGAGACAGGCGAGTCAGAGAGAGACAGGCGAGTCAGAGAGAGACAGGCGAGTCAGAGAGAGACAGGCGAGTCAGAGAGAGACAGGCGAGTCAGAGAGAGACAGGCGAGTCAGAGAGAGACAGGCGAGTCAGAGAGAGACAGGCGAGTCAGAGAGAGACAGGCGAGTCAGAGAGAGACAGGCGAGTCAGAGAGAGACAGGCGAGTCAGAGAGAGACAGGCGAGTCAGAGAGAGACAGGCGAGTCAGAGAGAGACAGGCGAGTCAGAGAGAGACAGGCGAGTCAGAGAGAGACAGGCGAGTCAGAGAGAGACAGGCGAGTCAGAGAGAGACAGGCGAGTCAGAGAGAGACAGGCGAGTCAGAGAGAGACAGGCGAGTCAGAGAGAGACAGGCGAGTCAGAGAGAGACAGGCGAGTCAGAGAGAGACAGGCGAGTCAGAGAGAGACAGGCGAGTCAGAGAGAGACAGGCGAGTCAGAGAGAGACAGGCGAGTCAGAGAGAGACAGGCGAGTCAGAGAGAGACAGGCGAGTCAGAGAGAGACAGGCGAGTCAGAGAGAGACAGGCGAGTCAGAGAGAGACAGGCGAGTCAGAGAGAGACAGGCGAGTCAGAGAGAGACAGGCGAGTCAGAGAGAGACAGGCGAGTCAGAGAGAGACAGGCGAGTCAGAGAGAGACAGGCGAGTCAGAGAGAGACAGGCGAGTCAGAGAGAGAAAGCGGTACTAGCCATGTCTATTACGAGTTCTACTAGTATGCTTTACATTAGCCCATTGGTTAGTACTTTAATACAGTTAGACCATCATTAATTGAACGTCTTAAGCATTAGCAAGTAACACCTTAAGGGATTTCGAGTTTTCAGGGGTTATATAAGGGGACCACTCATTGTGTAATAATGTATGTACAGGTCAGACTTGCCTTCTGAGCCAGAATAGAATCTCTCGAAGGGACCACCGTGTATGTTGTCTAAGTCCTACCGGGTTTACACTGTGCACGCTTTACTAATTGTCTTAATGAGTACCAGATTTATTATACCACTAAACTGGAGATTTTCAATTTCGTACATAGTAACACGCTCCTCTTTACTGCAGGTTAATACACAAAAAAAAACCTCTACAAATCCCACACTGTATAAACCAAGTCTTTGCTATAGAAACTTGTATTTGTATGTCAAACTGTAAGGCCATTACTGTGGTTAGGGATTTATAAGCTGTCATCATTTTAGTTAGCCATAAAAAAAAAAAAAAAACTACCAAAGACTCAATTTTTTATATTTCATATCCACTGGCTAACAGTACAAATATAATTTTCCTTGCATGGATTTATAAGCAGTTCATGGAAATATTACACAAGCAGACAGTGACGCTCCGCCAATAACACGTTAGGAATAGAGGACAGATTAAGGTGCGGTGTGGATCAGTTTCTGTGTAGACCAAGCTCTTCATTTTCACCATCAACTTTACGTATTTCTCTAGATATATTTTCTACCAAATAGATTTTTTTTTTTTTATTACATAGCAGTGTTCTTTGTCCGTCAGGAAGTTGAATCAAGTATATAGCTTGTACAAAGTACAGAGTGGATGGGGGAGGGGAAGGGTCTTCATTATTATTAGTAGAGCAATGTCCTTAGGAGTTCACTAGACTGCAATGAAGCCCTGGCCAGGAGGCAAACGTCACAACAGGTAGGACAAGACCTTTGTGGCTACAATGTCAGGATTACACTTGGAGGTCAGTAGAGGCTTTAGGCAGAGTACCTGTTACCTTATAGTACCTGCACCTATAAATATCAGAATGGAGTGTGTGGCAATATCCCTGCAGTGCACAAGTGACATATGGAATATGGGAGTGACGTGTTCAAGGTTCAGAACATCCATCAGACATACACTGGACACACATGGGACGGTATAAGGCCTATACACAAACCCCCGGGTTTAAAGTTCATAAGAATCTATAACGCTATGAATATTAAGATTTTAGCCTTTACAATCAACTGGCAATTAGCAATCTTACACGGAGTCAGAATAGATTTATTTTGATTACTTCTATATCTCTTATAGAACATGGGGCAGCATCGTGTCTACTGGGACGATTCAGTAAGCTGTAACATACTCCGTGCCATGTAGAAAACATCCAGCATAAAACACATGTACAACTACATATAGAAGGCTCGTCCTTGGATACATTTGTGTTAGTACCATAGAATGGCAGATTTTGTCATCTCTTAAAGGTAGAATTTGGGGACCAGCATTGCTCCTGCTCATTTTTGGTTCTGACTTACCTGGAATAATGGGCTGTGACATTACAAATATTATTTGCTGAACATAAGGCCTAATAGCGTTAGATGGTTATAATACACAGCGTAGTGTTGCGCTACATTACATCCTGATATATTATGTAGTGCAGGTTATCCATGTGCGCCAATACTGCTATTCTATGAGAAAAGGGCGCTCAAAGCTCTGCTATAGCGGACCACTGGTAATGCGCAGGACGTTATGGCGCGATGACATCACACCACCTGTGCTACTACTACAAGGAGACTTTAGCTGCTCCACTCATGCTGCACGGTGAGGTAAGTACAAGTACATTTGTTTTTGCTAAGGGATTACCTGATAAAGCGGCAAACTATTCTTTATTGGGGAGAGCTAATATTTATAGTGGGGGGAACTATTAAATATAATGGGGGTGGCTAATGTAAGGGCGGATTATTTATAAAGGGAAACAAATATAAAGGTGGCTACCATATATATATAAGGGGAACTATTATAAGGGATGACATTACATATAAGGGGGGCTTTAGTATATAATTGTTCATTATAAATCTTATAATTGCACCTCCTATAATGCCCCCCGCCACCTTAAAAGGGGACAATGATTATAAATAAGCGAGGCTATTAAGGTTAAAATGATTATAAATAAGGGAGAACCAATTATTTATAAGGGGGCTGTTAGAATGGGGAGACATAAGGGCATTATTAGGAGGGAGACCATTATATAGAGGGAGGTTATCATAACGGAACCATATGAGGGGGGACTAGTTTTTATAATTGATGAACCATCATACATAAGGAGCACTTAGAGGAATTCTATATAAAAGGGGGCTATTATAAGGGGGGCAATCATATACACAGAGGTGACATATGAGGGGGCTATTTATAATGGAGGAACTGTTATATTTAAGGAGAATTATCAGGTGGGACCATTATATAAAGGGGGGCTACTATAGAGGAATTATCTATAAGGAGCACTGTAAGAGGAATTCTATATAGTGGGTATTATAAGGGGAACCATTATATATATGGGGGCACCATTACATATAAGGTTGGGTGTTTAAGGGGGGAGACATAAGGGGCTATAATGTATGACATGTTTTATATATAAAAAGGGAAATTCATAAGGGTAAGACCTATATCAGGAGGCCATTATAAAAGAACATGATATATAAGGTGGATTGTTATAAGAGGGCCATCATGTATAAGGGAGGAACTATTTATAAGGGGCTATTGGAGGAAATTATATAGAAGGCGGATTATTTATAAGGGAAGACCTATTTATAATAAGGAGACATTATACGGGCGGCTATTATAATGTGGTCTCTTATTTATAAGAGGGAAGCTTTATAAGGATGGTATTGTTACAGGGGCCATTACTGATAAGAGGGAACTGACGGATATGGGGCACTGTTTATATTATTTATAAGGAGGTGCTATAATAACTAATGAGGAGGTGTGAAAATATTAGGCGGTACAAAGGTGGGTATATGAATTGTGTTTGGGGATAAGGGGGGGGGGGGGTAGTTGTTCCTGTTTTGGGGGAAGAAAGGGCATTAAGAGGCTTAGAAATACAATGGAGTTGTTGGAATATCAGCATTTAGGGCCATGCATTTAATTTTGCCCAGGGCCACAGTTTGTCTAAAACCAACGCTGCTCTTAAGGTTTCTCTTTATACTTTATTCTCTTCATAGGTCATGTACAGTATTTAAAACCATTTTATACATACCGGTAGCTGGAAATTTTCTTTTAATTCATTTAATAAGTTTTACAGAATGAGATCTTACAGAACAGCTTACGGATCTGATGGGCTGGAAACGTAGTATATTTGGACTCTCCTTAAACATGTGAAGCAAGTTGGGTTTTTATATTTCTTACTGAATACTGACAAGGCTCCGAGTGAAAGCGCTGGGCCATAAATTAAAAAAGATACATATACGCATCATGCTAGTACTTATTTTTTGCATGACAATTAGTATTTTTTTATTTTTTTTTTTTTGTAAATCTTCACTATTCTGTGCATGGCCCCAGAAAACGCAGAGGAAAAAAAAAAACAAAAAAAAAACAAAAACAAAAACACTAAAGTGATATTGATAAGATAAGATAATCCTTTAATAGTTCCACAGTGGGGAAATTTCAGAAAAAAACCCATTTAAAAAAAAAAAAATTGCACTATTTTCTTATGAGTTTTTTTAATGGTATACCCAAAATATAGGTTGCGTAATTTTCACTTAATGGTGGACATATAAAACCGTAGCTATAACAAATAAATTTATATAATAAATGCATTAGAAATTAAATATATATTTTTTTTTAAAAAAAACATGCATTATATTTTAAATACACTAAGAAAAAAACAATGTATTATAGTTGACGAAAAAAAAAAAAAAAATTCCTTCATCATATTGTGAGACCCATAACTTATACTTTCATGTACATATCTAATAAGGGTAAATTTTTTGCATAATACTTGTAAAATAAAAACAAAATGGCCATTTTTTTTTTTTTTTGTTTGCTTTACAACACAAAGTTGATTACAAAGATTACTGTAAAGGGGAGCAACACAGTGGGGCTCAGTGGTTGGCACTGCAGCCTTGCAGCACTGGAGTCCTGGGCTCGAATCCCACCAGGAACGACATCAGCAAGGAGTTTGTATGTTCTCCCCGTGTTTGCGTGGATTTTTTTTTTAATCTTCATAGTGCAGGCATTTCTTGGGTAAGAGGATACCTAAATGTGTTTAATTTTACTTATGTGATTTAGAGTAATGGGGGTAATTTTAGGGGGGGGGGGGGGGGCGGGTGTTAAAGCTTTATTTTGTAGCATCCATGCATGTAAAGAATTTGGTCAAACTGCAAGGGATTAAATTGAACAGATGGCGGAATCTGGAATTAGATATATTAAATTAGTATTTAAATGGATTATTTATTTTATACCCCAATATGGGGTCCGCCCTATTGTTCCATCATCGCTTTCATGGACTGTCACATTAGTAGTTAAGAGCATCTGTACAACAGAACACCCACACCAAGGGTTAATTGACTTCGCTATACCTAGACCTGATAGTGTTTCTCTCCTGCAAATCCATCGTATATAATAAACCTGTATACACCCGTCTACAACATATTCTACAGAACACTTGTGACAAGGGGGTCATGGAAGAAATTTTTCTTCTTGATATTGTAGATTAGACCATTTTAAGACCGTGCAAGATATTGTTTTGGGTAAAAATCTGAAAAAAAAATAAAGCTGCCATGTAATGTTCTCTCTAGCCGGTGACTGCTTTCCTGGTAAAAAAAAAAAAAAAAAAAAAAAAAAAAAAAAAATCAGCAAATGCAGGAAGCCATCATACCGGGCAACTTACTGGACCACTGGTTCTAGTACATAAGAGTGACTGATGAAACAGTCCTTTAGATGCTTCTAACACTGAGCAAATGAGGAGGACACAGCTATAAAACAGATGACTTGTCCCATTTTAATAGATTTAGTAGAGTTATCCAGCATGAGGTCTACAGAAACGAACAATTTATTAGTCCAGTGAAGGGCATCAAAGTGTCCAACTGATTTAATAACCACAGAGTTCTCTGTAGCCTGAAGGAATTCTAAAAATCTACATTTAAAGTAACTTTTTTGCTATTGTGTCGGGGGTTTGAACATTTTTTTTGTACGATAAGTAACCTATACAGCTTCCTTTTAATAGAAAACAGGCTCTAAAATTACCCCTCGCGACCCACTGTACACATTTGTATGGGGATGGTCACTCAATATGGTTTTAACTCTGGTTTAATACAACCTAGGACCAAAAGGAATATTACATGCAGTATCAGCTACAAAATAACCTGATGTATCCGTAAAACAGTCAGGATTTAAGTTTTTTACATGCGACAAAAAAAAAAAAAAAAAAGGAATTCCCCGATTCCTTTTAACAAGGAAAATGTTTGTTTTTGAAAACTCCAGTTTTTTATTTTTGTGTTTTAAAAAATGATCTCAGTTTTTCTTATTGCTAGATCTGCAACCAAAAGGGGTTTCTCAGGGCATTTGACTGCTGGCCGATCCTTGCAAAAGCCCCTCAATATCTGATCAGTTAAGTCCAAACACCCATCACCCCAATAGTTATTTCTCAGTTACCATCTGTTCAGTCCGCTACTTGCTCTAATGTATCGTTTAACGCTGAGATCAAATATTGTATATATTGAGAATTAGGCGATCAGGTTTGAGCACATCATTTAACGGCCGTGAGCGTTTTGAGCACATCATTTACAAACTATTATAGAAAACGCAAAATACTTTTGATATTTGCAGGTTCTGAATTAGATTTTGGTAATAAAACAAATGAAGGAACATATACATACAGATCATGAGTCATTTTGACTTTTTTCCCATTGGACTACATGTAAAGGTGACATTAGCTTTATACTACTACTAAATGGGGAAAAAGATTTGAGCAATTAGAAACATTTTGAGACCTGGAATTCTAATATCTCTTTAGGTTAAGAACAAGTGTATATAGTTGAAGTCTGAAATCACATGAGAAAAAACTCATCTCGAACTTGTATGAGAAACGTGAAGTGCCCTTAAATCTTATCCAATTTCAGTGAACCCCATGGCTTTTTGCTACAGACCATACAAATCTTTGCAAATTGTCTATTGATAGGCCACCAGTAGAAACGCAAAAGGAATAGTGAGTGTTAAAAAGCGGTCAGCTAAGAAACCACACGGACCCCAAATGGAATCCCGAACACAGATGAGAACCAGGCCTTAAAGTCAAATAAACTTCAGATAATTTTTTGGAATCTCTCATGTATAAAAAAAACATTAATAAATTGGAAACCAATAAGCAAGCACTAAGGGATTATTATATTCTCTATGATTATTTTTACCTTGTCTACTGCCCCTCAGGTATTGGCTTTTAGGTCTTTGAAGGTATTCCTTCTATGGAGTACTCAATTTTCTTATATTTAAGACCATAAATTTTTTTTTTTTTATTTTATTTTTTATTTAGTATCTCCAATCTCAAAGAAGATGGCCTAAGTTTAGACTAAATAGACAGGATATTCCAATCATTCTTCATATTCTACATAATTCTTTGTTGCCTATACATACATCCTTGTCATGGGATTTGTTTGCAACTTGTAGTATCTTACGTTTATAAAAGAAAATGGTGTCAGATTTATGGAATCATGTTGACTGTATTTTTGTATCTTTATGTGGCCATCAGGACGCATACATAGAGCAGGAAATTACGGTATGTGCACAACGTAAGCAAGTCCCCTTTTTGCCACAGAATTTAGTTTCCCAAGACTGGCCATACATATTAGACTTTAGCTGGCTAAAATGGCAAATTTTAGTTGGTGATCAGGTATAAATTACAGTGAAGAACCATTGATAAATTTACAAATAATGTTTGGTACAATCTCCTACCTTTGGCAAAACCAAGAGTCAATATTTGTCCTAATTTCTTGTATTTACATAGACTGATTGTGATCAGGTAGTTTAGTTGTTATGTAGGATCCCACCGCCAAATGAATAGCCACATCACAGTCATAAAAAAATCCAACATTGGGTTAAGTTTATTGCAGTGTGTGTAGGAGTGGGACTGAGGAGCATCATACAGTGTGCATGGGGGGGGGGGGGGGGGGTATAGGGGCAGAGGACAGCATTATTCAGTGTGTGTATGGGGCACAGGATAGCGTTATACAGTGTATGGGGGCACAGGATAGCGTTATACAAAGTATGGGTGCACAGGGGTGCATTATACAGCGTGTATGGGGGTCAGGGGACACTATTATACAGCGTGTATGGGGGTCAGGGGACACTATTATACAGCGTGTATGGGGGTCAGGGGACACTATTATACAGCGTGTATGGGGGTCAGGGGACACTATTATACAGCGTGTATGGGGGTCAGGGGACACTATTATACAGCGTGTATGGGGGTCAGGGGACACTATTATACAGCGTGTATGGGGGTCAGGGGACACTATTATACAGCGTGTATGGGGGTCAGGGGACACTATTATACAGCGTGTATGGGGGTCAGGGGACACTATTATACAGCGAGTATGGGGGCAGGGGACACTATTATACAGTGCGTGTATGGGGGCAGGGGACACTATTATACAGTGCGTGTATGGGGGCAGGGGACACTATTATACAGTGCGTGTATGGGGGCAGGGGACACTATTATACAGTGCGTGTATGGGGCAGAGAACACTATTATACAGTGCGTGTATGGGGCAGAGGACACTATTATACAGTGCGTGTATGGGGCAGAGGACAGCATTATACAGTGCGTGTATGGGGCAGAGGACAGCATTATACAGTGCGTGTATGGGGCAGAGGACAGCATTATACAGTGCGTGTATGGGGCAGAGGACAGCATTATACAGTGCGTGTATGGGGCAGAGGACAGCATTATACAGTGCGTGTATGGGGCAGAGGACAGCATTATACAGTGCGTGTATGGGGCAGAGGACAGCATTATACAGTGCGTGTATGGGGCAGAGGACAGCATTATACAGTGCGTGTATGGGGCAGAGGACAGCATTATACAGTGCGTGTATGGGGCAGAGGACAGCATTATACAGTGCGTGTATGGGGCAGAGGACAGCATTATACAGTGCGTGTATGGGGCAGAGGACAGCATTATACAGTGCGTGTATGGGGCAGAGGACAGCATTATACAGTGAGTATGGGGGTCAGAGGACAGCATTATACAGTGAGTATGGGGCAGAGGACAGCATTATACAGTGCGTATGGGGGCAGAGAACAGCATTATACAGTGCGTATGGGGGCAGAGAACAGCATTATACAGTGTGTATGGGGGTCAGAGGACAGCATTATACAGTGAGTATGGGGGTCAGAGGACAGCATTATACAGTGAGTATGGGGCAGAGGACAGCATTATACAGAGTATGGGAGCAGAGAACAGCATTATACAGTGAGTATGGGGCAGAGGACAGCATTATACAGTGTGTACGTATGGGGGCAGAAGACAGCATTATACAGTGTGTACGTATGGGGGCAGAGAACAGCATTATACAGTGCGTGTATGGGGCAGAGGACAGCATTATACAGTGCGTGTATGGGGCAGAGGACAGCATTATACAGTGCGTGTATGGGGCAGAGGACAGCATTATACAGTGCGTGTATGGGGCAGAGGACAGCATTATACAGTGCGTGTATGGGGCAGAGGACAGCATTATACAGTGCGTGTATGGGGCAGAGGACAGCATTATACAGTGAGTATGGGGCAGAGGACAGCATTATACAGTGAGTATGGGGGCAGAGAACAGCATTATACAGTGTATGGGGGTCAGAGGACAGCATTATACAGTGAGTATGGGGGTCAGAGGACAGCATTATACAGTGCGTGTATGGGGCAGAGGACAGCATTATACAGTGCGTGTATGGGGCAGAGGACAGCATTATACAGTGCGTGTATGGGGGTCAGAGGACAGCATTATACAGTGCGTGTATGGGGGTCAGAGGACAGCATTATACAGTGCGTGTATGGGGCAGAGGACAGCATTATACAGTGCGTGTATGGGGCAGAGGACAGCATTATACAGTGCGTGTATGGGGCAGAGGACAGCATTATACAGTGAGTATGGGGGCAGAGAACAGCATTATACAGTGAGTATGGGGGTCAGAGGACAGCATTATACAGTGTGTATGGAGGCAGAGGACAGCATTACACAGTAAGTATGGGGGGCAGAGAACAGCATTATACAGTGAGTATGGGGCAGAGGACAGCATTATACAGTAAGTATGGGGCAGAGAACAGCATTATACAGTGAGTATGGGGCAGAGAACAGCATTATACAGTGAGTATGGGGCAGAGAACAGCATTATACAGCGAGTATGGGGCAGAGAACAGCATTATACAGTGAGTATGGGGCAGAGAACAGCATTATACAGTGAGTATGGGAGCAGAGAACAGCATTATACAGTGAGTATGGGGCAGAGGACAGCATTATACAGTGTGTATGGGGGTCAGAGGACAGCATTATACAGTGTGTGTGTGGGGCAGAGGACAGCATTATACAGTGTGTGTATGGGGCAGAGGACAGCATTATACAGTGTGTGTATGGGGCAGAGGACAGCATTATACAGTGCGTGTATGTATGGAGGCAGAAGACAGCATTATACAGTGAGTATGGGGGCCGAGAACAGCATTATACAGTGAGTATGGGAGCAGAGAACAGCATTATACAGTGAGTATGGGGACACAGGACAGCAATATACAGTGCGTGTACATATGGGGCAGAAGACAGCATACAGTGTGTATGTATGGGGCAGAGAACAGCATTATACAGTGAGTATAGGGGCAGAGAACAGCATTATACAGTGAGTATGGGGGCAGAGAACAGCATTATACAGTGAGTATGGGAGCAGAGAACAGCATTATACAGTGTGTATGGGGGCAGAGAACAGCATTATACAGTGTGTATGGGGGGCAGAGAACAGCATTATACAGCGAGTATGGGGACACAGGACAGCAATATACAGTGCGTGTACATATGGGGCAGAAGACAGCATACAGTGTGTATGTATGGGGCAGAGGACAGCGTTATACAGTGAGTGTATGGGGGGTAGAGAACAGCATTATACAGTGAGTATGAGGGCAGAGAACAGCATTATACAGAGATTATGGGGCAGAGAACAGTATTATACAGAGACTGTATGGTGCAGAGGACAATATTATACAGTGTGTGTATGGGGGTCAGAAAACAGCATTATATAGTGTGTGTATGGGGCACAGGATAGCGTTATACAAAGTGTATGGGTGCACAGGGGCGCAATTATACTGTGTGTATGGGGGTCAGAGGACACCATTATACAGTTTGTATGGGGGGCAGAGAACAGCATTATACAGTGAGTATGGGGGCAGAGGACAGCATTATACAGTGAGTATGGGGGCAGAGGACAGCATTATACAGTGAGTGTATGGGGGTAGAGAACAGCATTATACAGTGAGTATGGGAGCAGAGAACAGCATTATACAGTGTGTATGGGGGCAGAGAACAGCATTATACAGTGTGTATGGGGGGCAGAGAACAGCATTATACAGCGAGTATGGGGACACAGGACAGCAATATACAGTGCGTGTACATATGGGGCAGAAGACAGCATACAGTGTGTATGTATGGGGCAGAGGACAGCGTTATACAGTGAGTGTATGGGGGGTAGAGAACAGCATTATACAGTGAGTATGAGGGCAGAGAACAGCATTATACAGAGATTATGGGGCAGAGAACAGTATTATACAGAGACTGTATGGTGCAGAGGACAATATTATACAGTGTGTGTATGGGGGTCAGAAAACAGCATTATATAGTGTGTGTATGGGGCACAGGATAGCGTTATACAAAGTGTATGGGTGCACAGGGGCGCAATTATACTGTGTGTATGGGGGTCAGAGGACACCATTATACAGTTTGTATGGGGGGCAGAGAACAGCATTATACAGTGAGTATGGGGGCAGAGGACAGCATTATACAGTGAGTATGGGGGCAGAGGACAGCATTATACAGTGAGTGTATGGGGGTAGAGAACAGCATTATACAGTGTGTATGGGTCAGAGGACTGCATTATACAGTGTGTATGGGTGCACAGGGGCGCATTATACTGTGTGTATGGGGGGGGCAGAGGACAGCAATATACAGTGTGTGTATGGGGCAGAGAACGGCATTATACTGTGTGTATGGGTCAGAGGACTGCATTATACAGTGTGTATGGGGACACAGGACAGCATTATACAGTGTGTGTACGTATGGGGGCAGAGAACAGCATTATACAGTGTATGTATGGGGGTCAGAGGACAGCATTATACAGTGTGTGTATGGGGCAGAGGACAGCATTATACAGTGCGTGTATGTATGGAGGCAGAAGACAGCATTATACAGTGAGTATGGGGGCCGAGAACAGCATTATACAGTGAGTATGGGAGCAGAGAACAGCATTATACAGTGAGTATGGGGACACAGGACAGCAATATACAGTGCGTGTACATATGGGGCAGAAGACAGCATACAGTGTGTATGTATGGGGCAGAGAACAGCATTATACAGTGAGTATAGGGGCAGAGAACAGCATTATACAGTGAGTATGAGGGCAGAGAACAGCATTATACAGTGAGTATGGGGCAGAGAACAGCATTATACAGTGAGTATGGGGCAGAGAACAGCATTATACAGTGCATGTATGTATGGAGGCAGAAGACAGCATTATACAATGATTATGGGGCAGAGGACAGTATTATACAGTGTATGGGGGCACAGGACAGCATTATACAGTGTATATAGGGCATAGGACAGTATTATACAGTGTTTATTAAGGGTACAGTAGAATATTAATACAGTGTGTGTATAAGTGGGACTAGGAGCATTATATATCCAGCACCCATTGAAGTCTATGGGATTTGGTTTTACAGTGGTCACTTTGACACGTGCTTATGTGTCTGAATGAGCGGAGCGTAAACTCAGAGCGAAAACACCCCCTAAAGAAACTGTTTCTATCAATGATCTGCAGTTAACTTTGGGTTTGGACATCTGCCATACTAGAAGTGACATTTTTTTGTTGACCTTCTCATCTTGAGCATCAATACATTTATAATACTAAAACAAAAATCTCTTAATAAAAGCTTCATTGTGATATTTTCATATATTTAGTCCATATCTTTTAACTGTGCCCACCGTTATACCCACATAGAAAAAGTTGTATTGCGGATCTTAGATTTTATGTTAAATTGTTCCCCTTCTGCAGACTCCAGTTATTGTAGCTCTAAATAAATTTATACAGATGTACCACAGAACCAGCCAGCCCGATTGCTTGTAATAATACACCTACCCACTCATGTCAGGGAAATCTTTCACAGCAACATCTTGATCAGTATTTGAAGGGCAAAATCCAGAGGGGGATCAAAAAGGGCTTATTTTTGCCACATAAAGCTATTTTTCCCAATGCTTAGGGGGATTTTAAAGGGATCGTAAAGAAAGAATTCCATTGCTTGTTTCGGATAGGTTATCAATATATAACATTGTTGAGGGTCAAACACCTGTCACTCCGACCATGTGATCCCACCCCGGTATGGTTACTACACAGTGGACAGAGTCAGCAGCTTCAGGAAAGCATATCAGTAGGGATGCCGAGTGTCTGACCTCTACCCGGGGCTGATCATGTAAGACCTCTTTAGGATCGGGTATTAATATCATAAGCCAAAAAAAATAAAATTTGGAATTGGTTGTAAAAAATTTGACACCAAGAATAACAAGTCCTGGACTGTATTGTGTGTATTATTTTAGAATAACAAATATTCAGAACCACCTCAAAAAATATAAAGGGATTTGGGGGAATAAAAGAAGATTGCTCTATATTACAGAGGGTGAGAAGTAGCAAGACCTATAAATTTAACCACCAAGATTATACAAAACTACACAAAATATTAAAGGCACAAAGTGTAATAATGATACGGAGGAAGGACTATAGGACTGTGCTTTTCAGTTCTGTAGATAGGGGGCGTACTGTGACTAGACTCTGGTTTAGGACTTATTTTAATGTTGTTTTGGTCTAAGAGAGATTTTTTTTTTTTTTTTAATGATTTGGCATGAGCTATAGGAAATAGCATACTATGGCTGGTGGGGTCTAAACTGGGAAGGGGGGGGGGGCGTTATTTGAAATGCTGAGCTTTACAATATAGGTTGAAAATCTAAAGATATTGATTTTCAGTTAAAAATTGTCAAATGTTAATCAGACATTATTTCAATAATTCCCCACTATCCAGGAGAGCCAGGAGGAGTACGGAGTAAGGGAATGAACAATTCGATGTAAATACCATGACAACCATAACTGGAATGAAGTCTGGGACTCTGGCAATCTGCCGTGTGATACTGAGATGTATGGATGATGTCTGACTCTTCACACACCATGTATGACAAGCTAACAAGTACTAGCTGAACTTCACTTTGTACTACTTCACTAAGTATTATCACTTATACTATTTGGACGATGTCATCATTGAGAATTTCCTTACCAATAGCACAAAAAAAAAAAGTCAACATAGATGCTGAAGTCTTTGATCTCCTGGTCTGTAAATGTATGATTGACATGGAGTAGAGCAATGTGAATACTGCCCAAGTCTTGAGTTTGTAAACGGCTAGAAGGAATGAAGAAAACTTGGCAAAAGCCCTCCCTAGTTGGGTAATGGGTTGGTCCAGTGCCCTCACCTTTTACAGATTTAAAGCAGTCAACCACCAATGGAGAAGGCTTTCCCCAAATATAGTGTATGGATGTTACACAGATTAGACTCAAAGCTACAAATTTACAGAATGGCAGCTAGTAAAATAGAATTACGGTAATTCAGATACCCATAACAGATCCATCATGTATTGTATAAAGGAGAACATTAAAATAAAAAAAAAAAAAGCCCATGTCCCTTGATTAAGCTTGAATTAGGGTTTGTTTTTGTGTGATAAATTGTAGTTTGTTTTTTGTTGCAACTATATAATATTTTTTAAGCAGTTTTAGGATTGGGGCATAATAAAGTCATCTTTAACAGCACTAAAAAATTATATATCAATTTATGAATTTCACCCGTTACAATTGCTGAGGTACTAATTTTTTATTTGTTTAATATTGAATTTTTGGATTATTGAAAAATATATGGGGGTTTTTTTTTTTATACTGAAGAACCATTTTATTTCCTTTCTTAAATTTTTTTTTTAACAGTTCACATTTCTATTTCCATATTTTTTAGTTCTGTGTCCCCCCCCCCCCCCCCCCCAATTAAGTTTCTAGACTGCAACTTCCTCATCACCTACTGGTTGTAATTTGCTCTTAGGGTGTCTCCTAAACATTGGAAGATCGATATCAACTGCTAACATGCTATATTCTCTTAGGGTAGATTGCAACATTTGTTATTTTTCCTTTGAACATATTCATACATCGGATACACTGTCACATAATTATGATGTATATGCCCATTTATTATCTCCAATCTGGTCATTAGCCCCTGGGAAGCCATGACAGTGGAGCCTGCCACCAAACATGGGTATTTTGCCCGTGTGTATTCTTATAGCACTTCACTAGGTTGTACTATTTTACTCTATGTGATGATTATTACCATAACTTGTATATTGTACACCTATGCTGCATGCAGATACACAATGTCACCCATGACAGAGTTTCCAGGGATTTGGTAGGGCGGAATAGTCCATCCAAACGAAAACAGAAAGGCTGACGTTAAGTGGGTCCTATTTTTAAGTGCTTTTAGATTTCTTTGCTAGGAATTATTGTAACCATAAGATTGGGACACATTAATAATAGTCTTATGTGGTTTCATTTACACGTCTCTAGGGTTATTGTTTCATACAGCCCTGTTCCAATCTTGTGGACGCATTGTACAGCACCTATGAGATCATAACTATTGATATCAATTAAATGGGGACAGGAGCCTGTTCATGACGGATGAGTCATGGGGTGTTGAGAAAAGTTTAAATCAATTTAATGATTAATTATATTTTTAACTTTTAGTTTACAAAGCATAAAAAAACTGTATACACATACAAGATATGAATAGGGCCTCAGTAGTACATAGACCCATCACCATGACTGCGCCGTACAGTGCCAGGACTATTCTGAAAACCCACCCACACTCACTGCTAGTGTGAAAACAAATATTTCAACCAAGTTTCAGTGTACCGATACTGGAATGTTAATAAGTTACATATAAGTATATGGGGTGGTATGGTGTTCGTAGGTTACAAGTTGTCTTTGATGCAACATTTTGTAATTTGGGATCTTTATACCTACTCATTTGGCAGCAGATTATAATAAAATCCGTGAACAGATCAACTAAACCATGATCATTTTACATCATTTTGGCACGTTCCAGGGCATACAGGGGAGCTTAGGTTGAATTCACTGTTCAGCAGTAGAAATGTGAATGTTTTAATGGCACATTTTTTCCATCTGGTGCATTACTACTAGTACTAGACACGGCCTGTTCTACCATTATTAGATACCAGCAATTGAGGATTATGAAGGGACTCTACATATGTTGAAGGCTGATGCAATTGGCATGCAAATGTGTCACTCAGGATTTGAAGAGCAGGTGATCTGCATTGTGGGCATGAGTGTCACTCCCTCCCTCCAGTTTGGACTAAGGCCCCTTTCCGTACATTTAAGCTTTGTATTAGACCTCAGACTTTCTTCACTATTGTACATCTCAGTAAGTTTCTCTCAATTACTTGCTAGCTTCATACATCTAATAAAGTTGGCCTATAGCTTATACCTCTATCAGACTTAATTTAGGTATTTGTAATTATTTTTTGAATCATTTTAGTGCAAGTTTTCGTTATTCCACCCATAACTTGTGATATATTCCTTTGTGCCATTTTTTGTTACAATTTGTTGTTGGTACTTTGTGGTTTTACTTTTTTCCTTTCGTGTATACCATATTATTGTTATCTGGTACTAGAGTATAAAACATTTTATTTTGGATCAGTAGATTTTTCTGTTAATCTCTGTAGTGTCCTATCCATTTGGTGACATTCGCCTCTTCCTTCTATGAATTAGGCGAAGGTTTGGTATCAAACAGTTTTCAGAGTTTGTGACCTCATTGTATTTGTATGCAATATTATCTTATATAAAACGTATCACTATAAAGCACACCTATAAAATTTTCTCCACTTTTTTTTGGAGTATATACATCTTTAGTTTATGGGACTCCAATCTTTGTATTTATTAGATGAGAACTTTGGTGGACACGACTGATCAAGAAAGGAAATAAAGGCTTATTAAATGGGCAGATTATTCATAGGCTAACCAGAAAATGTAATTTACCAGGAACAAAAGTTTGTAGGATCTTGTAGAGATGACCAATCAGGCAGCTACTTGTTTGCCGGGGGGGCTAAATCAATTTTTTCATATTAAAAGAATATATAAATTATGTAGCTTGTATCAAACAAAATTTGATTTAAAACAAGCACACAACTTGTTACTTTGGTAATGCCACACTCAGAACTTTATAGCACTATTAACCTCTTACTGAACCTACCTTGAAGGGTTAAAGTGATCAACCTTAAAGATTTTGGCTTTATCTATTGAGGTCCGATAATTTTTTGGGCTGTATTAGTTAATAGCAGGGGTCGGCACTCCAGCTGTTGTAAAACTACAACTACCAGCATGTATACTTGCTCTGCCGTTCTTAGATCTCCCATGGAAGTGACTGGAGAATGATGGGAGTTGTAGTTTGACAGCAAGTGGAGCGCTGAAGGTTGCAGATTCCTGGTTTATAGATTAAAGAAAATTTTAAAATTTTCACGGAGATTTCCAAAATAATTTTAAGCTTTAAGTCTGCAAGTCTATGCCAAAATAAATTAAAATGGATTCCCAATTGTATCAGTCATTTTGATAGCCAGTATGTACAATCTCAGGTAAACAGAAGTATGGAAATTGTTTGCATTTTTTGCTTTTCTTCCCCTCTAACCAATTTTTTTTAATGTATATTTTGTTTAATTCCCCAAGAGATTATAAGAGACCTCTGGTGACAGTCACATTTATTTGCAATTTTCCACTTTCATAGGAACCTACAGTGACAAGTCACTAGCACCGCCGATCTGCAGCTTTCTCTCTCTCTCTATAACCTGCAAAAGAGAGGACAGAAGCGGTTCTAAGTATTTGTGTCTTATAAACGACCTCTGTCTTCAGGCCCCGTTACCTTAGCAGGATCTTTAACCCCAAGCCATTTATGTTTTAGGACCAAGTCAATGTTAACTTATGTTTTTGCATTTTACTCACTTTTCACTGACATAATATGAGGGCTTCATTTTTGCAGGACAAAATGTATTTCACACTGGCTCATTATATTATTATGTCTGATGTACCGGGACAAAATTTAGAACGGGGCAAAATTTGTATTCCCCTTTTTACTGCATTCACCATGTATAAATGTGACAGGGCCAGAGAAGTCACAGCAATACCAAATTTATATAGCTTTTAGGTTTTAAAATGTCTAAATTCTCAGATTTTTTTTTTTAATATACTTTCACATACAGATCTGTATAAAGGTTTAACAGTCCAATGAGTTTAACGTGGATTTAATATATTTCTACCGACCACCTATAATCGTTTTGGACTTTGTTGCTATACCACTGTACAGCCTACAACATAACCAGTTGCCATACTGCAACCCCAAAATAAGTTTACAATTACCATATTACATTCAATGTCACCAATGACAAACCTTATGCAAACTCTCCCCACATATTACATCACATGGGCAGCTAGAGGCATTACATCTCTGCCTGCTGGGGGGAGGGGCACTGTAGCTTCCTCCATCGATCCATGTTCTACTGAATAACTAAGAAACTATAGGAGTCTGCACTGTATGTAGCAACTGATATGAACGGCCTTGGCAGTAATTGGAAGCCCATGAGGAACAGTCCAAGTATACAAGAAGCTCTCATGTGACTAAATCATGTTTTTTTTTTTTTTAATCATTTAAGACACCATCGTCATCTAGGTTAGTGTTCTAGCGGAAAACAAATACAGGAAAAGCAGAAGTAGGTGCTCAAAAATAAAAACCATATCCCACATGTAAAACTTATTGAAACAAACACTAGGATCCCTCCCACAACAAGCATCACATCTATATTAATGGTGAGCAGCAACTTCACATGAGGCCTGTTCACGTGTTAAGTAGGAATACAGGCACAGGATACAAGAGCGGTTACAGGATAAAGTGGAAACTCAGCATGGGGGGGGGGGCGGGGGCTGTTCTGCAGCACTGGGCCTAGGGTAGTTAGTATATAGAACACAATAGCTGAACAGCTTAGTCCACTTTTATTAACACTAAAGCCTGGAGGAAACAGTCAGTACAATAAGATTCTAGAATCAGATATTATAATTCAACCATGGTTGGGGGTGGGGGACGGATTTATGCACTTTTCAACCAGTGGAATGTCAGCTCTGTGGTGACTTTTGTAAAGAACAGGAGCCATGCTACTTTAAAGAGGTCGCTGAGATCACATGACCCAACTGAGAAGGACCCGATACATTTTCAGAGTTTAAGCAATAACTAATGTGACAACACTGCCGAAACTGAATTGTATATACTGAAGGAATACATAACAAATAAATAAATGATACCAATACTCTATGTACCCATCCACACAATGACTGATTAAATGGTCCCATTACATAGAGAATGAAAAAAAAAAAAAAAAAAAAATCAGACACCCATGACTCCCAACTCTGTTTTACTTCACCAAAGCATGCACTAATACCATTTAGAAAAAAAAAAAAAAAAAAAAAAAAAAAAAAAAAAACCAAACACTACCTTGATACTACACAGTACACAAAGTGGTATAATCATTCTGTTAGGCTGCCTCCAGCAAACAGCTGATCAGTTAGGGTGCCAGGAGACAGCCCCCTGCTAATCTACTGATTACCTATCCAGAATTATTAATGTAAAGCTATGGACATCCCCTGTAACTACATTGTAATCAGAGATCTGTATAGTTACTCAATATATAAAAGCAGAAACCCCTCTTGTCCAAGACCAAGTATAAAGCTCAGATTCATAGCTTAGATTGGGCCTGTAGTAAAGTGGTTGACAGTTATCAGACATGCACTTGACAGCATTGAAGAGCTACCAATATATCAAATAATATCAGGTGTTCTGACAATCTGCACATGCAGGAGCAATGAACGCTAAAGCACTGGCCTATAATACAGGAAGCAATTCAGCAAGAACCAGAGAAGGAGAAGTAATGCAGTGCAGTCACACATGTATTTATACCTGTAAAGCGGTGCACATGCAGTCATGAAAACAGACATGCAACTACATATATTCTTCATTCTAGCCCTTACAATAAATATAATGATAATGACTATATAATATAATTGGAAATAAACACGCTACAAACTGCAAATACCAGGGCAGATGTCCTAATCATGCCCCATACATGGATCCGGTACATGACATCCTGTTTGAATGAGGCACAAAGTACAGTATATATACACACACACACACACACACACACCACAATGTGGCTGAAGGCATGTATGCCACACAAAGTTGGAATTCTGGATCAATCAATAATAATCCAAATAAATCTCTGAACTTATTACCGGTTACCATTTTGCTCATGACATACATACTACGTAATGCAGACACTAACATTATGAGCTACGCCATCATCATCATCCTCCTCCTACTATCCGGCTCTTGCCGAGTCCTTTTTATGACTCCACCTCGGCTTCTTCCCTCTTGGCACTGCTTAGATACACAAATACAGTCCCTCCTACACAGCACGGCCACCATTAATACGCCATGAGGCTTACACTTCAGTTTAAAGGACTGTCTGTTTTAGATGTACTATAAAGGCCAGTATTTTTATATTCTTATTCAAAAGCTATGTTTGAGGGTTTTAAAAAACAAAAACACACTAGTCAATGGAAATAGAAATCATATGTCGGTAGGTTGAAGTTTCTCCAGGCAAAATGAAGGACATTTAGAGCATTACCTGACACTTTGATCATCATTAGATTCTTAGTTACCTTTCCACAGGAGCGAGTCTGACACTTTCAAGACCATCAACATTTTATTAGGCTTATAAATATTCCCATGTGATCACAGCATCGATAGGAGTGCAGAACTGTTCTGAGCAATATCCTGTCACCAGCAGGTGTATACCGCCATACCGAAGTGCAAGTTTCAAAGCAGAAATTGTTAACATTTATACATGGACAGGTTCACACCTGCGCCCAAACTCCATTCTGCAGGTTTCCTGCGTGAGAAACTGGGTAGGAGACGTAAACCGGCAGACACTCTTCATACCCATTCATTTGAAAAGTGTCCGGCTGTGAGCGCCGGGTGAGCATTTGGTGCTCTCTGTGGAGAGATTTTTTTTTTTTTTTTTTAAACTGGACACAAAGTCAGTCACACAGGACTTTGATTAATAAAAACAAACAAACAAAAAAAAAAACGGTTTTGCCGCAGAGAGCACAAAACTCTCATGGGCGCTCACCAGCGGGCAGTGAATGCAGGTTTCTGTCTTCTGCCAGCAGAAACCGGAAACCTGCATAATGGAGTTCAGGCGCAGGTGTGAACCCGCCCTGAACAGGATCGCTCCACAGTTTGAAGAGGTTTTATAACACCATCCCCCTCTGGAAAATTGTTGTTAGCCTGATGCCATTGGTACTTCCCAAGACCAGACATTTGTACACACCTGTATAAAGCTGCCCCTGCTCCTTTTGCTTGTTATCCCCCTGAACTTTCCCCTGGTGCACGCTTACTTGGGCAGACATCTATACATGCAATTTAAATGGGGAAAGGAGAGCAAGTTACTTCTCTGCTAGGGAAAATAAGTTAGCATGATTAACCCTTCCCGCAGCGCACCATTTACATCCTGCTGAGCGAATACTTGACCATTGTAGTATGGACCAGCAGCCTCCTGTCTATCCACAGTTCCCATAGGGAACCTATGTGCAATGTACTGCAATACCATGTATATTATGTATTGCAGTACATTGAGATCCCAGGTTCAAATCCTTGAGGAACATGTAAAGAAATTTAAAAAAAAAAAAAAAAAAAAAAAAAAAAAGTTAAAAAACCCCACAATGCAAACAAAACAAGTTAGGTGTATCTGTACATACAAGTCCCCACTATCCAAAAAGAGTGTGATTTAAACCCATATAGTGAACACCGTAAATAAATAAAATACCACAATGCACAAATTAGTGAATTTTAGTCACTTTGCTTTCCCCCACAAAAATTAGCAAAAAATTACAACTTAACAGTTTGCATTGCCATATGGTAAAATTAGTTATTTTTTTAGTTTGCTCCACGCTCAAAAAAAAAAAAAAACAAAACACAAAAACCCACCTCATTGAGACCAAGTTTTCTGACAGATTTTCAGCTGTACCACATATACATAAGGACCACAATATATGAGAAGACCACAAGCACAGTACACTGAACAGATGTACCACGGACACCAAGACTCTCCATAGGACAAGTCTGCTATGGACTAGGACATGGACTACAGTAAAGAATAGTCTCAAATAATGAATACACTTGAGGGCCCCTTCACACGGAGCATACGCTCGCTGATTCTGACTGTAACACGTTCCGAATCAGCGGCGTTAAAACAGATGCCATTGCTTTCTATGGGAGCCAGCATACGTGCGCTCCCCATAGAAATGAATGGGCTGCTTTTTTCCCCTGTTGCTTTCAATGTGATATGCGCGTACCACATAGAAAGCAATGGGATCTGTTTTAACGTCGCTGATTCGGAACGCGTTACACAGTCAGAATCAGCGAGCGTATACTCCGTGTGAAGGGGCCCTAAGACTGAAGAGAATCCATCAATTTGTAATTCTTAAAAATGGTTTCATACACCAGTATTCATTGCACCATCACTTACTTTGTCAACCCTTTATATAGTGTTCAACTTCTTTGCTGAGTTTTATAATGACCGATCTGATTGAGTTTGACCCCACTAATGTAACACTGAAGACCAATCCTGAGAACAGACCATTAATACGGCAGTACTGAAAACCAGACCATGTATCCAAACAGGCCAACGCTTTGCTAGAATATGGCTATAAATTGTTGCACTTTGGATTAATGTAGATCTTCTGAAAAGGAACCTGTCGGGGATCCTAAACCACCACAGGCCCTTTGGCTGTTTATTGTCCCAAATAGCCTTATTGTAACACACAAACATGATTAGATACCATTTATACTTCCCTCATATGCGACAATATTCTTTTCTTGTACATGTTCAGTCCCACTTCCAGCTCTTCGATAGCAATGCAGAATTTATACAGCATAGTTCACACAGTAGGTAGTGCTACATCATAGGTGACCAGAACAATGGGAAAGTGACTTCAGGAATTCATTCTATGGACACTTCTCTGTATTACAGTCCTATCCTGTAGCTTATAAAACAGCAGTGAGCTGCCAAGCTAAGACTTTATAAAGAAAATCCAAGTGTTAAACGGATGAGACAGAGCAAGGACTGTAGTAAATGCAGTAAAGCACCTCACTGTAGTGTCCTCATTGATCTATTATACAACACAAAAATGCAATGTAATAGTAGCAACATGAAGATATTCCTCGTGTAGAGGCAACTGAGAATTTTCTGCCGTTGTTTGATTTGAGGACCCCCCCCCCCCCCCAAAAAAAAAAAAAAAAAAAAAAAAGCCTGGTAACCTTCGTTAAAAGCATAAATAAAACTTTCACAGATTTATTTTCGGCTAGTATTTGGACCCTTTTGTGAAGTCCTGCATTTCTTTATTCAGAGCTGTACGCTGCTTCTCAGTATATTGACCTGTATGTAAGGTAGAAAGTGCGATAGGCATCCACGTGATGGGGCAGCACATGCCTCTGATGTCATATGAGGAGATTCGCTTTCCACCTTTAACATTTACAGAGAGATCACTGGCTGAAAATACAGATATTGATATGCAGCGGTTTTTCCCGAATGTTTTCAACCAGTGACCTCTCTGAAAATACCAGAAACTAGTTTCTACGTTATTATAACCTTTTCATTACTCACAAGCCCATACACTGTACAGCTTCTAATGGAAAACCTAAGATTATAAAGAAATACAGGATTTCACTGAAAGGAGGCAAAATTTGTTAACTCATTACAGTAATCAATAAATCCTGGCAAAAAAAAAAAAAAAAAAAAAATTGCTGATCATCAACATGAATTCTCATTAGTCCCCCAAGCAGGTTTCTGTTAGTACTTGCATGAAAAGTCTACACAAGTGATAAGCTGAGTTTAAGCGACATGTGGATAGTAATAGAGTGCTTTAAAGCTGCAAATCTGAATATGATTAGAGATGAGCAAGTACTAATCGAAACAATTTCCAATAGCACACACCCATAGGAATGAATGGACACAGCCGGCACGCAGGGGGTTAAGCGGCTGGCCACTTCCATTCATTCCTATGGGTGCGTGCTATTCGAAACGGTTGTTTCGAATAGTACTCGCTCATCTCTAAATATGATCCTTGATCTGGGACTACCCCCGATGTCTGAATAAGGTTTTTTTTGTTTGTTTTTTTAAACTAACAAGCAAAGGCTAGGAAACCAACATAACGGTCCTAAGTATATTTATTTCACTGTATCTGACACCAAATTTAGGCAGTTCTCATACAGATTTTGGAGGTCAATACCTGTAACACCCATTGCACGGTTTTTGGTGCGGATGAATTTTATAAAGGATTTTTAGCGCTCATTTTGCCTACAGATGGGAGAATGAGATCTCCAAATAGCAAATAAACTCCTGCATTCAAGCAATACTGTAACACACTGGCTGAGATTTAGGAAGTTGTCTTACCAAACATATGCAATTACATCCTTCCCCACCAGAGGGGGCTTGAAGCAACCCAGATAACTCATGACCCTGAGTTTCTATGCATTGCATATTTGACATGAGAGTTGGGAGGACCCGTCTGCTCTCCTGACTTAGGCCCAGTTCACATCTGCATTTGAGCCTTTCCCCCTATTCACATGAAATATGCGGATTTCTCAGGACATCAGATGGGGTAATGTTCCTGCACAGACTGGAATCACTATCTGCAGTGTAGACTGTGCAGGGACACAACCTATTGCTAAAGAGCAGCCATAGGCGGAACAGAGGAAAAAGCACAACAGATGTGAAGAAAAATCCAGAATCACATTTCATATGGAACACAAGTCACTAAGACAGGAGAGCCGATAGGAGGACTTTAAAGGTACCTCAAACCACATAAAATGGCACTTACCAAATCCATTCCAAAAAAAAAGCCAAGACTACATAAAATAGTAACAATAACTCAATTGAAACAAGCTGGATGTCAAATCAAGATGTGCGCTTTATTAAAGAAAAAATAAAGTTAGGTAAAAAATGACACAGGGGTAAAACCCTGAACGTACAGTTAGGAAAATATTCATCACTTACTGTTACAATAGTACTCAAAGCCACTCCGTATAAGCGCACCAAAAAGTGCATTAACTGTAGAGAGTACTAGAACGTACCCAACATTACACCAACCACTGCAGCAACAAACACTCCTCAGTACAACAAGACGTGATGCCGGCTTCTCGTTACAGGTATCGCGACTTATGGAGTGAAGACGGGTTATTGCGTTGACTTTGCAGTTTATACTGGTAGTATATTACGTCACAAGAGAAGAGGTAGTTTTGTTGGTTTTTTTTTTTTAAGTTTGTGGTGGTTTATGATGGTGTAACCATTATATAGTATTAGAGTAAGACTGTATAATGTAACAGTAACCAGTTCTCCAAGTGCGATGCATTGATGCGCATGTTTGGTGAATAAGGTATTAATTGATAATGTAGTTTATTATTTTAGTTAACCCTTTAAAGACGGTGTATACAAGTTTAGTTTACGCTGTATAAAGGTTTTATATTGTGTAAAAACCTACATTTTATGTATAAAGTAATGTGAATGATTTTATAGCAGTGAGAAGCTGTAGAGAAGTCCTCAAGGGTAAGTGAATAGCGCTGAATCCTGATGTAACTGTTCCATAGTGTGTCCCGGGGAAGGGGTGGCTGTAGCTGGGGTGAAGCTTTTCGGTTTTTTTCCTGTTATTCCTGGTTGTAGGTTCTCATGTTTTTAGTAGTATTGTTTTATTATGATAGTGTCGTTTTTATGTTAAGAGTTTTATCATTTGATACCTCATTCAGCAAATATACCCTTTACATTGGTTTATATCATGGATAGTTACGCAGTAAGTATACGCACACACCAATACCTCACCAATGAGATAAAGAATTAACCACAGGAGGCAAATGGGGATAAAAGCGCTCAACAAATACAAAGCACAGATCTGGAAAACAGACGTACAAACTGTGCTCATCTGGCACGCTAAAGCTATAGGCGCATCAAATAGGTAACGCAAGTGACATTACATGAGAGAGTTCATCCGCAAACAGAATATAAAGGCAACATATAAAAAAAAGATGACGATAATTCCCTTCCCCCAAAATACAAAGAGGTAAGATTAGCATTCTCAGCCATATAAAAGAATATTTAAGATACGGATTTCTTTTGCCATTACAGTTCTTGACTCGGATAGAGGTTTTGCTTCTACACAACAGTTCTTATCGGGATAGCTTCTCAGCAACGTGCAAAACAATATACAAGTTCAGATGCTTAAACGTACCCTTCTAGGGCTTAGGCATTTATATAAGGGACCGCACTAGAAACCCATCTTTATTTGGGGGATAGGGCATATGACGATGGATAGGAAGCAAGGAGTCCTTCCGGGTGGACGGTACTTGGGATTGCAGAACACCACCAGAATGTGTAGCGACCCATGCTCCTAAGAAATGGGGGGAACCTTCTAGATTCTCATCTTTTATTAGGGGCCCCAAGGCTAGGACATGTGATGATGGATCAGCAGGAACCAAGGAATCCTTCCACTGACTGGACAATGGGACTTTAGGATGTAGAAAACCACTGGCACATGTAGGGAACACCTCTGGCTCACAAGGTAGGGAACCAAGCTCCTAATGGTACACTGGGCTGTTGTACATCACAGGCTAAGGTAAGCCTCATCTAAGGATCCATTGTAGCTCTTGGCAGGAACACGTAGTGCTTGACATGTGGGTGTGTTCTGTAAAGAATCTAAAAATAGCCATTTATAACCCCTCCCCAGCCCACATTGAATGGGCGTACACACCCTTCCTTATTCAGCTAGCTACTACCCAGGAGGAGTGTCAAACTACAGACATAGCCCCACCCCCATTTAGATTGGGTCCTGGCTACAAACTAAGGCTCTATTCAGACGATGCAACGCAAGTCTATTTTTCATTGCCGTTTAAAATCCATAGCGTTTTAGACACCAGAGATCCATAAAAACTAGCAAAATACATAATCTCAAAGTCATGTGACCAGCACAATTGAAATTTTAATGCAGATGTCACAGCTGTGACATATACAGCTGCATTAAAATTTCAATTGTTCCGTAGATGTCACAGCTTATATATATCTCGTGTGATTAGAGCCTAAAGGGTTAACTCCCACAGATCACAACCCCATTATATACCATGATCAGATGTATAAGCCGCCTTTAGAAAGTAAGGTGAACATTTAAATTTACAGAACTGCTGATGGCGCTTAAATTTGTTCAGCTTATGACGTCATATAGTTCATTAAACCTGGAAAATAAAATTAGAAAAAAAACTCAATGTCCTCCCACCCCCCCCTTCCTCCCCACCAGAGCGCTCATCTACTGTAATAGCAGCTGGATGCATACACCGCCACCTAGTGGTTGCATTTAGTCACACACTCACAAGCCCCAGCCACACCCTTTACGACTGACTGTATACACCTGTATCCTGACCGCACTTCTGTCTGGGCTTCTAGGCGGGGGCTCCAGAGCGCGCCATTATGTTCTCCCCTACTGTAGGTACATGGTCACACTTCTGAGGATTATCTTCTCTTGACAGATCCTAAGAACCATAAAAGGACCACACACATGTAGATTGTCCCGACTACAGACCACTGCCCCATCCCTCCCACACAGCAAGCCATCCTTACACTTGCGGAACTACAACACCCAGCATGTCCAGTTTACTTCATAGACAGCTATAGCTTATTGAGTCATAGTCTAACATTCCTATTATGGCTTAAGCTTCATGTACCCGCTCACAGCTTGGGCTAAAATCCTTATAAAATCTCCTATATTAATCTCTCCCCACCATATACTCACCACTGAAGCTGTCCATATACATACCGTGTGTCTTCTTATGAAGAACCCCAGCTCCCCCAACGCCATCTCCTTCTCCTCTTCATTCAGCAGCTGCCCGACCCGTCCGCGCACTGACGGATCTCTTTCACAGCGTCTTCTTATATAGAATCCAGACACATCACACAGCGCTGCCGCAGGAATGCTTCCGCCCAGAATGAAAAAAATAGTCCCCTACTGCGTCACCCATTTACCGCGCTCTTACCCGCGATAACAGGCGATAAGATAGGAATGAACTGTGTCCTACACACAACGTGAAGCGAAATAATCGGACTCGCGCTTTTACTAAGTGAGAAGGCGGCATTTTCCAAAGCTGCTCGAACATTCCACTCGCGCATGCGCAGCTATGGTTTGACAAAGTTTGAAGCCCCTAGTTAGAGTAGAGCTATGGTCATTTTTACATAAAACAAAGGAGAATAAGGAAAATTCTATTCACAGTAAGGAACTTTAATGAACTTACAAGAAAAGGGACAAAGTCCGGGTGCGCTTTACTGCGCGGAAGAATACAGACCGAGTACACTATTTGCGGAAGGATTTTAGTTCAACATTACCTCAGCTGTGCTGTCAATTATGAAGAAGGCGGATGGATATGCGCTGAGGCTGTATGTAGATCTGGAGAAATCCAGTCAGAACTGGTTCTTACTCACACATGAATAATAGACGAAGGAAGGTTCTAGCAAAAATGATAATAACAATACCTAAGGGCTGTGACATATAACTAGTGTGGTAATAACTGGAAAAATACAGATTATACAACATAAAATATACAGAAAGTGATGAAGAAAGATACAAATACTCAAAATTGGGGGGTTTAGGCTACATTCACATCTGTGTGGTGTATCTGTGGCATTGTCCATCAGAAATTTGACAAAAAAAAGTCCTGCAACCCCATCTGGAAATTTCAATAAATAAAAACGTCATTATAGTCAATGGGATCCATTACTGTCTTGTTCGGTGACGGACCAAAAGAACGGATAGGACAGCGCAAATGTGAACGTAGCCTAAGTCTCTGTTCACATCTGCCTTCTTTGTCGCTTATGTGGTGGTAACACATTCTGCAGTACCTTACAGGTATTCATATACCTGGGTCTGCGGTGATAGAGGAGCCGAAAGACACCAGTGCCATATCTGATACCTCCTAAGATGGCGTTCACCCTAGTGCCCGTGTCCATCCGCCGTACACAACGTCCTACATGTCCGACTTTGCATCCAGCCAAAATAAACGGTTTCCCCGCGGAGAGGCTGTATACGGACATTGGTGGTTTGCTTTTAAAAAGCATTCAAATGAATGGGTTTTACAACTGACCGACGGGAAGCCGTCCCCTATCCAGTTTCTCTGGGGAAAAGGACGGAGACCCGGCGGGCGGACACGAGCGTACGTGTGAATGCCCCCTTAGGGTCCATTCACACGGAGGAAAGTGGCGCTGATTCTGGCACGATAACTCGCATAAGAATCAGCGCTGAAAAAAAGCCTCCCATCAACTTCAAAGGGTTCCGTTTTTCCGCAAGGAACACATTGAAATTAATGGGAAAAAAAGCCTCCCATTGATGTCAATGGGTTCCGTGTGAAAAACGGAACTTATTGAGATCAATGGGAGTCTTTTTTTCAGCGCTGATTCTTACGCGAGTTATCGTGCCAGAATTAGCGCCACTTTCCTCCGTGTGAATGGACCCTTACACTGTTGTTTTCCGTCCTGGCGTCTGGCATTATACTAGATAAACTGATACAACGTTCTGCACTATTTTGTCTGCTACTTTTGATTAAATCTTCAAAGGAAGCTTGTAACTAGGTCCTCCAATACAGATGTGGTTTAAAGGGAACCTGTCTGGTCCATTTAGAACTGTAAACCACCCTTGGTCCATATGGGCAGGTGATTTAGTGTCCCAAATAGCTCTCTTCTATCCCTATCTGTGCTCATAGTTCAAATCTATCTTACCCAGCTCCTGTACAGTTATTCACTTAAAGGGGTTATCAAATGAAGGAAGAACTGGAGACCCTTTCCCCAATGACACACGTAGGCCTGACCAATGGTGATCGACATTCCCATTAATTTCAATGGGAGCGCTGGAGAAAACCAAGTGCTTTACTTTGACTGTCTCTGATGCTCTCAATGAAGTGAATGGCAGTGCCAACCACCATCAGTCAGGCATATAGTCATGGCTGAATGTGCACCTGGGAAACTGGGTACACTTTGTACTCAATGCGTATGAGCTGGACAGCGGGTGTATGTATGGTGAGGCTGGGATGGCTGTGGAAATGAGTCTGAAGAAACTCACCGGACCAATATCTAGATAAGTATGAAGGTTTTTTTTTATTTTGGGGGGTATGTCCAGCCTCAAAGAGCACTAGGACAGGGCTATTTGGGACACTAAACTCCTGGTCCATGTACAGGGTAATCACTATGGGACAGAATAGGTCCAGAAATATTTGGACAGTGACACAATCTTCATGATTTAGGCGCTACATGTCACCACATTGTGATACAATTGTCGGGCATACTTTCAGGTTTGATGCAAGGGGTTGAATAAAAATATCCCTCATGAGCCTCCAAGCCTTCTCCATATTTTCTTCTTCCCATTATTCTGGTATAGGCTGATCTTAGTTTCATCTGTCCAAAATACGCTGCACCAGATCTGGGCTAGCTTCTTTAGATTTTTTTTTTTTTTCGACAAAGTTTAATCTGGCCTTTCTATATTTAGGGATGGTTCTGGTTTGTACCTTGTGGTGAACCCTCTATATTTGCTCTCATGAAGTCTTCACTTTATGGTAGACTTAGATTAGATACTGATCCACCTACTTCCTGGAGAGTGTTTTTCACTTGTGTGGATGTTGTAAACAGATTTCTACACCATGGAATGGATTGTGCAATCATCCACCACTGTTGTCTTCTGTGGATGTCCAGGCCTTTTCGAGCTCACCAGTGCACCCCTTTATTTTCTTTTTACCAGAATGTATCAAACTGTTGACTTGGCCACCTCTAAAATTCGCACTATCACTCTAGGATTTTCTCTCAGATTCCCTATTTTTTACCCAGCCTAATGATGGTCTGTTTCACTTTCATGGAGAACTCCTTTGACCACATGTTTTTACCTGGTTAATTGATGATGCCCATGCAGTCCATAAGGGTAAGTTCACACAGGGCTTTTTGGATCGGAACCTGAGGCAGAGGCTGCATCAGGTTTCCGATCCAAAAACTGGGTAGCCATGACTGAAAGCCGGTGCAATGCATCGGCATCCAGCCACGCACTCCGCTTCGGATTAGGCCCAATGAGTGGGCCTAGTCTGGAGGAGGGAGTGTCTTCAGACTGAATCGCGAGGCTACTCGGCCTGAAGAATGAGCATCTCGTTTCTTTTTTCCAGGAACCTGAAGAAACGACTCCCGGAAAAAGCTCCTTAGCGGCTCCCATTGATTTCAAGGAGAGCCGTCTTTTTGGTCAGGATTTTGAGGTGAGTACGGACCAAAAAACTACGTGTGAACTTACCCTCGAGTAGCTTTTAAGGAGATCTAGTCACCCCGGCCTTCTATATCGTCTACAATAATGATTGGGTATATCGGATTGGGTACATCCCCTATATACTCTCTTTCAGGTGAGATTCTTGCTAGCGAATCCATAAGATAAAAATTGACTCCAGCCCGGTCGTAGCGGAAAATACAAACTTCTTCTTTATTTGTTTAAACTCCACATCAATATTGACACACACACGAAACAGGAACCAGAATGTGGCGTCAGACTGACGCGTTTCGGATAGGTCTCCTTTCTCAAAGTCTGAGATTCTTGCTATACCCATCTCCTTCATACATGCCCTTTGGCACTGCTTACTCCCCTGTAATTTCCCCTAAATTGGTTTCAGGAGTTAGGAGTAACACACACAAGCTATTCCAAACTGCTCATCACTTTAGTTTTTGTTTTTTCCTTTCACTTGACTCAGAAGTTATCAGTCAGGGGTGGGTCCATGGTCAGAGATCCCCAGATCATAACAGTTCCCAAGTGGACTCCCCAAACGGAAACCCGAACGCAAATGTAAACCGGGCCTTATATTGCTTTCTATGTTTTCTCTTCCTGCAATATTTCAATAAATATTTTGGAAACTAAATAACTTTTGGGATAATTGTTCAATTATTTTGTTCCCTTGAAAATGAAGCAGCTACATATTACAGAGCTGTAATTCCTAAACCCTTCTCCCCCGTTAGGATGAGAGTATCCTCATATTAAAGCACTGTAAGCCCATATAGATTATATAACTGTATCTTGAATATGTTTTGATAAAAAGCTAAAATTCCAAATCTTGCGTCACCGTCCAAATATTTCTGTACCTTGCTGTACGTGTTTATGCAGGTTTTCCTATACCTATGATATACATTTTCGTAAAATTCTGTTTTGTGGTATAGAAAGTTACAGAAGTAGGCAGCCTTTGTGTTCCATATTCACTACGTGCTCAGCTTTGCCTCCGCATGTTCTCTATAATAGATGACTCACTGGAAAATTCCATTCTGGCCGCATTCCTAACCAGTTCCTCCCTTCCCCCTACTTGCTGCAGTGAAAAACAAGTTGATCATATTTCAAGCGCCTTCAAACCCGGATGTTAGGACTACGCCTCCCTCACAAAGATTAGTCAATATGTGCTTGGTTTAACCCCTTTGTGACCATTTTCTTCGCTGTTTTCGTCTACTTTTGAAAAGCTGGATTATTTTTCTTTTCTTTTAATGGTATAACAGAAAAGAAAAATCAATTTTTTTAATCTATTGATAGATACATATGTAGATATAATTATATATATATATATATATATATATATATATATATATATATATATACAGTGGGGGAAGTATTTAGGCCTGTAATTGACATCATAGGTAGACCTCAACTATGAGAGACAAAATGAGAAAACAAATCCAGAAAAATCACATTGTCTGATTTGGAAAGAATTTATTTACAAATGATGGTGGAAAATAACAAAAATTCATCTCGATACTTTGTTGGCAATGACAGAGGTTTCAGCCACAGTTGTGGCTGAAATTTTGGTTGGTTTACCTGACCGTAGTTTAGTTTTTACAGAGCCCCTGAGTTTGCATTTGTTAATCACAGTCTGAACACTGCTGACTGGCATTATAAATTCGTTGGATCTCATTTTGTATCCATTTCCTGTTTTATACGGTTCAACTACCTTTTCCTGTAGATCCGTGGACAATTCTCTTTGCTTTTCCCATGACTCACAATCCAGAACCATCAGTGGCTGGAGGAAAGATGCAACAGTGTGTCTGGATCCCAGAAACCCACTCAGCTTTTATGTACACACAGGTCACAGGTGAGGATGTTACCTTTAGTAGCCATTCAAACCCCTTTGTGTCAACTTCTGGGCATGTTGGGGTTCATTCACACGGAGGAAAATGGTGAGGAATTTGGTGTGGAATATCAGCGCTGAAAAAAAGCCTCCGATTGACTTCAATGGGTTCCTTTTTCTGCTAGCAAGTTAGAGTATTCATACTGACCCCCGTCCACTGTCAAAAACACCTACAATGGGCAAATCAGCATCAGAACTAGTCCATGGAGATAGAGAAGAAGAATGACTTTTATATTATGTGGATGGCCAGATGTGTGCGAGTTCCTTATCTAGGGAAGAGATGGCAGCAGGATACATTAAAAGGATTCTATCATTAAAACCTCTTTTTCTGTGGATAAGACGTTGGAATAGCCTTTAGAAAAGCTATTCGTCTCTTACCTGTAGATGTGATCTCCGCCGCGCCGTTCCTTAGACATACCGTTTTTTACCGGCATGTAAATTAGTTCTCTGGCAGCGATGGGGGCGGGCCCCAGCACTGAAAATGCGATGGGGACGTCCCCACTGCTGCTCGAGAACACGACCCTGCGACGCCTCTATCTTAGGCTGCATCCTCCTCTTCTCTGTTGTCTTCCTCCTGCGTCACCTCCGACGCCTGCGCAGTTGGCTCTGCCAGTGAGACACTAGCAGAGCCGACTGCGCATGCCGGCCGGCGGCCAATTTTGGGAGGCCGCTCCTGCATTAAACTACAAGAGAGAGAGCGGCCTCCCAAAAATGGCCGCCGGCTGGCATTCGCACTCGGATCTGGTGGTGTCTCACTGGTACCGTAGCTCTTCACTGTCAGAGGGGCGTTTCTGACAGTCAGTCAGGAACGCCCTTCCTCAGAGTAGTGTCTATTGTGCTGTACTGTGAGAGGGGGCGTTCCTTACCGCCTAGCGATCACGCTGAGCAGTGAGGAACACCTTCCCCACTCCTGATAGTACTTGTCCATAGATGAGTATTGGGAAGGAGTTCCTCACTGCTCAGCGTCATAGCTGGGCGGTAAGGAATGCCTCCTCTCACAGTATGCAATACAAGCTACTGTGAGGAGGAGCGCTGCTGACTGACTGAAACACCCATCTGACACTGAAGAGCTACGGAATGCCTCCCTCCCCTCCTGATAGTGCTCATCCATAGACAAGTACTGGGGGGAGTCATTCCTCACCGTTCAGCGTCATGGCTGGACAGTAAGCAATGTCCCCTCTCACAGTACAGCGCTATAGACGCTGCTGTGAGGAAGGGCGTTCCTGACTGATTGTCAGAAACACCCTTCTGACAGTGAAGAGCTACACAGAACGGGAAAGCTGATAGTGTGCTGAATTCAACGCATTGTCAGCTTTTTAGCGGTGTATTACACAGCATGTGCCCAGGAGGTAAAAGGTCCTCTGTAATGTGTAGATGATGCCTGGACATATAAAGTTACAGTCCGATGCAACATCATATTCTGTAGGGCAATGTGGGAGCGTGAACAGAGGTGGGTTTGTTTTAGGGATTCCAACTATGGAAGGGTTTAGATTGTGATAGACCTGCCTGAAAAGATGTGTCTTTAGTTTCCACTTGAAGCTGTAGAAATTGGGTGTTTATTTGATTGTCTGCTGTAGCGCAATCCAGAGAAGTGGTGCAGTTTGGGAGAAGTTTTGTATATGAGCGTGGGAGGTTCTAATAATAGAGGATGTTAGTATCAAGTTATTTAGTGAACGCAGAGCATGGATTACGCGGTAGACAGAGATGAGGGAGGAAATGTAGGGAGGTCCGGCATTATGGAGAGCCTTGTGGATGAGGGTGATGTTTATATTGTATTCTGTAATAGATAGGCAGCCAATGTAGTGACTGGCACAGACCAGAAGCATCGCTGTAGCATCTAGACTGATAGATCCGCCGAAGAAGTATGGCAACTATAGACAATCCATACCAATACCAATATAACATAATGTTTTGGATGTTCTGCCTATCACAAGTGCCAGTTGACAATATAGAAATGGATTAGTTACATTTTAATGTTTCAGAAGTATATTGAGAACAATCTTTCATATAATTGTTTCCTCCCATTCAGCTTGTCTTATTAGGGAGCGTTCACACTACCGTCGGTGTCCGACAGGTAGTGTCCGCTCCTAGTGTCCGCTCAAAATCTGTCACGGACATTAGGAGCGGATACTACCTGTGTCCGTGACACTTGTCATTCATTTCAATGGGCATCGGGTGCGTTCTTTTGCACTCCGTGCCCGTCCTTCCCTGTCCGCAAGTGAAGATGTCCAACTTCTCAAGCAGACAGAAGAACCCTGCATGCAGGGTTTTTCTGTCCGCTTGAGAAGTCGGACATCTTCACTTGCGGACAGGGAAGGACGGGCACGGAGTGCAAAAGAACGCACCCGATGCCCATTGAAATGAATGACAGGTGTCACGGACACAGGTAGTGTCCGCTCCTAATGTCCGTGACAGATTTTGAGCAGACACTAGGAGCGGACACTACCTGTCGGATACCGACGGTAGTGTGAACGCCCCCTTATTGGCAGCATATCACCTATTTATATGAGAGAAAAAAACACGAAGCATCAAAAAAATTAGTATTTGCTCATTTGTTGTTTGATCAGTGGACATAAACTAATTCAATGGGAATCCCCACAGATTTGATATTGATGGCCCAGCCTTAGGATAGGCCAACATAATTTTAGCCTGTATAACCCCTTGAATACTGTTGACATGTTAGCTCCTCTCCTTATTGTTACTATGACCTCAGTGCATATCTCTTATCAGGAATTTTGCACGTAAACACATTCCATCCCTTATAGCAAACACTTGTTACAGCTTGTCTCATGCTACCAGCAGGATAGTAAACACATCAGTTCAACTGTGTATATACGCTGAGCCCCTAAGGGCTAGTTTACACAGAGTTTTTGCCAGCGGATTTTGACACGGAATCCGCCTCAAAATCCGCCTGCCAAAACGGCTCGCATCGACTTCAATGGAAACCGTTCCCTTCTTTTTTCCGCTAGCTTGTAGTAGAAAAAAGAAGCGAGATGAGCTATCATGCCGCGGATTCTGTGGCTCGAGACTCCCTCCCAATTAGGCCAATTCATTTGGGCCTAATCTGTAGCGGAATGCCACGACGGGATGCTGGTGCACTACATAGGCATTGCGTCGCAGCTACCTCCCACACTGACTGTATCACTATTTCTATGTTTAACTAAATTTGTTTTACAGGGAAAGTGATTTTTGAAGATAAATTTATATATAAAAATATATTTTTAATAAAGTTTTTTTATTACAAAAATTGTTTGTTTTTTATCTACAAAATTACAAACAGAGCCACAAGGATGAACAAACACGCTTTCTTTAAAGGCGGTGTCAGGGCAAGGAGCCTTGGTGGAGAATGTGTATGTTTACACTTTCTTCACTGAGGGCCCCCCTCCAATGGCACCACCCTTAAGAAAGCGTGTGCAAAAGACAAGCTCAGGCAAAAGGATGAACAAATATGCTTTATTTAAAGGAGATGTCAGGGGAGGGACCTTTGATATGTTTACACTTTCTCCACTGAGCCCTTCCCCCCCCCAATGGGCACCACCCTTAAGAAAGCACATGCAAAAGACAACTGGGGATTAAAAGAAAAAAAGTCTGTGGCAGTTGCAAGCATTGAAAAAGGAGCAGTCAGCATGCTGAATAATAAAGTCTCTCATTTAAGTGCTCAAGACTTTACTCATCGAAACTTTGACTATCCAAAACAAAAATTTTTTTAAAAAATTCCAATACTCTGCCATCCTGTCAGTCCACCCAACCTGCATTGGAAAGAATAAACACTGCAAAATTGTCCCTCATGCGTCTGACAGCTACTGTAGACCGTGGGCCAGATGAGTCAAGACCATGTAACCCAGACTCCAGTTCCTCAGTGTCAACTGGCAATGGTTCCCTTGTCAGCAGGAAGTTATGGAGGACCACGCAGGCTTTCACAATGTCATCCACAGATTCTGGCTTCAGCTGGATAGTCGTGGTAAAAATTCGCCATTTCGCAGTGAGAATCCCAAACGCACACTCCACTCGTCTCCAAGCTCTGGATAGTCTGTAGCTGTAGATTCTTTTCTGAAAGTTGAGTCCACGGTTGGAGTACGGTTTGAGGAGGTTTCCACACATCTGGAAGGCCTCGTTGCCAACAACCACAAATGGCATAGGAGGTCCATCAGTTCCAGGAAATGGCTTTGGTGCTGGCAATCCGAAATTTTCAGAATAGATTCTCCGTCCCATGTCAGAGTCCTTGAAGATTCTGGATTCATTGGTGTGGTCATATGCCCCAATGTCCACAGCCAAAAATCGATACTGGGCATCAGCAATGGCCATCAGTACAATGGAAAAGTACTCCTTATAGTTGTAAAACAGGGAGCCACTCCTTGCAGGTTTCTGGATACGGATGTGTTTACCATCGACTGCTCCTACACAATTTGGAAAACGTGTCACCTCCCAGAAGTTTTCGGCAATGTCCTTCCATTGTTCTATAGATGGATGTGGGAGAAATTCTTCACGCAGCAAATCCCACAGGGCTTGGCAAGTATCTCGGACGATGTAGGAGATGGTCGACTTGCCAAGGTGTAGCTGGAAGTGCATGGAGGAGAAGCTCTCGCCTGTTGCCAGATACCTTGAAATAAAAAAAGAATTAAAAAAAATTAAATAGTGTATACTGTATATAACACACACACACACACACACACACACACACACACACACACACACACACACACACACACACACACACACACATATATATATATATATAATAATAAATATATATGTATTGGAAATAGTGTGTTGGTACTCACCGGAGGGTCACTACCAAGCGCTCCTCTGGTGTAACGCTTCTCCTCAAGTGGGTATCCTGCCTCTGGAGTCTGGTTGACAGCCGCCGAAGAAGTTCATCAAAGCTGGGAATTGACATACGCAGGTAATCGTGGAACTTCTCTGAATGTTGTCGCAGTTCTCCATACAGGCTTGAATACACTCCACTTGTCATGCGGGCGGATGTAATTGGATGGACCCGGATGCGTCTCCTCTGCTGCTGCCTCTGTCTTCTCCGCTTTGCCTTCAGCCGGATCACCTCTAGGTCAAAGAAAAAAGATGGAGGAATCATTTTCAAAAAATGACAGCGGCACCACGAGAAGAATCGGAACACAGAAACCGTAATCTCCTCTCCCAAAGCTGGCTCCAGAATGAATTGTCAGCTGACCTTCCTGCTTTTATATTCTGACGTCATTCAGAGTTTACGGAAAACAATAAAGCAAAAAACGGACTGAAAAAATAACGGACGCAAACGTATGCAAACGGACACGAACGGATGCTAAAGTGCCTGTTTTTTTAACTGATCTTCTTTAACTTAAAAAGCCCAATATTGCCACCTAGTGGACTGATGTTTCTTTATTCTTCATCCTGTTATGTGTAGGCAACGCCTCAATAACAATGACTGAACACTTAGGGCCCCTTCACACGGCGTAAGCGCTCGGCTCATTCTGAGCCGTACACGTGAGCGCTTCTAAACACTTCCCATTCACTTCAATGGGAGCGCTCGTAAAGCCAGCTTTACGCGTGCTCCCATTGAAGTGAATGGGAAGTGTTTAGAAGCGCTCGCGTGTACGGCTCGGAATGAGCTGAGTGCTTACGCCGTGTGAAGGGGCCCTTAGGCCTGTTTCATGCAAATGTTTGCATCTGTATTGCAGCATATCCTGTCCTGACAGCATTACTGATACTAGGATGCTGTGACTTCAGGTCAGTAGACTGACATTTGGTCTGGGAAATCTGCCATAATGCAGACTAAAAAAAAAGCGTGAAACTGACCTTTGTGTGTTTTTAGATCCTGTGGTTGAACACCCGCCTTTACAATTAACGTATGCAGCTCTGCCATAACTTTGCAATTCATTAACCCTAAGATTTTAGCAACAAACTCTAGCTGAACTGTCAGAAATCCGTAAAAATTTCCATTCATTTCAATGGGATTTTATCTTGTGTCCGTTTACACCCAATCAGTCAGAAGTTCGTTTTTTCCAGCGGACAAAAAAAATCCTACATGCAGGACTCAAAGGACACTTTCATAATGCAATCCAACAGTAGTATGAACCTTTCCTAATAGAGATGAGCGAACACCGAATATCAGGCCGTTCGAGGTATTCGATTACAATCCATGCTGCAGTAAAAATTCGATTCCCCTCCCACCTTCCCTGGCGCGTTTTTTGCACCAATAACTGTGCAGGGGAGGTGGGACAGGAACTACAACAACGGAGGCATCGAAAAAAATCGGAAAAAGAAATTGGCGGCCGAAATCAGGTGACCTCCACTTTAGACGAATGGTGAATTTAACATTTGATTAAATTGAGACTGTGAACTATGTGACTGTGAGACAGGGATAGATGTACTGGCAAGGTTAGCTTTATTTAGGGGGGAAATGTTGCTCACCCAGCTCTTTGGGGCTCTATCTGGTCGGGATCCCTGTCAGCTTGCGATATGTGCGAGCTGACTTTTTCCCATAGGAATGCATTGACCAGTGTTGATTGGCCAGGGTACAGCATTCGGCCAATCAACGCTGGTCTAAGATCCGTCCACAGCAGTTTCCATTGTGGTCCGATCTCAGATGTAGCATTGCTGACACAGAGCTCTTTACACACAGAGATGTAGCAGTCCTGAGTGTGCGTTGAACCATGCTGCACACTCAGCACTGCTACATCAGAAGCAGCAGAGCTGAGTGTGCAGCATGGTTCAACGCACACTCAGCACTGCGGAGATGTAGTAGTGCTGGCCGTGCGCTCAGCGCATCTGCATCTTTCTGACTTGTGTTTTGTCTTAGAGGAACTTTAATGTTATTATATACCCCTACACTGAAATTTCCCCATTGTGGGACTATTAAAGGATTATCTTATCTTATTTTACAAGGCTGATAGTGTGCTGAATTCAGTGTCAGCTTTGCCTGTATGTGCCCCGGGGCTGGAGATATCGATGTCCTTAATTTCAGCACCGCTATCTTTTCAGTGCTGTTAGTACAAGGCTATGGAAGAGTACTGTCAGGAGACGTTCCTCACAGACCAATGATGATACTGAGCTGTAAGGCCCGCTCTTCTGACAATACATAGATATTGGTACTGAAACTAACAGCTTATATGCAAAGCTGACAGTGACTGAATTCAGTGCATTGTCAGCTGTCTAGCGATACCGCTGATCTCAGAGAAAAGGAAAAGTTATTTTTAAGAATATGAAAGGCATGCTCAATCCAGTTGAGATCTGGTCATTGACTTGTTCATTGCAAAATATTGCACTTCTTTGTCTTAAAAAAAAAATCCTGCATTGCTTTAGCGGTATGTTTTGTGTCCATCTGTGCTGTGTCCAATCAACTTTGCTGCATTTAGTTGAATCTGAGAAGAAAATCTATTAGAGATGAGCGAACACTGTTCGGATCAGCCGTTCCAAACAGCACGCTCCCATAGAAATGAATGGAAGCACCTGGCACGGCGACCGGCCGCCAGCAAAGTGTACGTGCCAGGTGCTTCCATTCATTTCTATGGGAGCGTGCTGTTTGGAACGGCTGATCCGAACAGTGTTTGCTCATCTCTAAAATCTATCCCTGTACACTCCAGAATTCATTCAGCTATATCTGTCTCCTGTCACATCATCAATAACAGTGACCCGGTGCCATTGAAAGCCATGCATGCCCATGTCATTGTACTACCTCCTGCATGTTTTACAGAGGATGTGCTGCGCTTTGGATCACGGACTGTTCCAAGCCTCCTCCATGCCTTCCTCTTCCCATCATTCTGGTACAGGTTGATCTTCGTTAAATCTTACAAAGAATGCTGCTCCAGGACTGGGCTTTCGTCTTCAGATATTTTTTGGCAAGTCTAAGGGTGCATGCACACTACGTAACGCCGGGCGTGTATGAGAGCCGTACACGCCGGCGTTACAGCAGGGCTGCCGAACACTTCCCATTCACTTCAATGGGAGCGCTCGTAAACGCCGCTGTTACGAGCACTCCCATTGAAGTGAATGGGAAGTGTTCGGCAGACTGCCGTAATGCCGGCGTGTACGGCTCTCATACACGCCCGGCGTTACGTAGTGTGCATGCACCCTAAGGGTGCATTCACACTACGGATATGCTGCCTGATTCTGAATGTTAAAACACGTTCAGAATCAGCGCGTATAAAGCAGATCCCATTCATTTCTATGGGAGCCGGCATACGAGCGCTCCCCATTGAAATGAATGGGCTGCTTTTTTCACTACGAGCGCTTCCATTGAAGTGAATGGGAAGTGCTCGCGTGTACAGCTCGGAATGAGCTGAGCTAGCCGTACACGCGAGCACTTCCCATTCACTTCAATGGGAGCGCTCGTAGTGAAAAAAAGCAGCCCATTCATTTCAATGGGGAGCGCTCGTATGCCGGCTCCCATAGAAATGAATGGGATCTGCTTTACACGCGCTGATTCTGAACGTGTTTTAACATTCAGAATCAGGCAGCGTATCAGTAGTGTGAATGCAACCTAATCTGGCCTTTCTATTTATGAGGCTGATGAATAGTTTGTACCTTGTGGTGAAACCTCTGTTTTTGCTCTCATGAATAGAGATGAGCGAATAGTATTTGTGGAATACCTCGCTCCCATAGGAATGCGTGTAAGCGGCTGAACACCAAGGGGTTAAGCACAGTGAATATTTGATGCTTGGTGTTTGGCCGCTTACACGCATTCTTATGGGAGCGAGGTATTCGATCGAATACTATTTGCTCAACACTACTCATGAGGTCTTCACTTTATGGTAGACTTCAAAACTGATCCACCTACTTCTTGGACAGTGTTCTTCACACGTGTGGATGTTATGAAGTGTTTTTTCTTCAACATGGAAAGGATTTTGCAATCATCCACCACTGTTGTTATTTCGGCTGTCTCTCACATGTATTTCTTCTGGGTTTTTCTTTCAGCCTAATAATGGTCTTTTTACTTCCATTGAGAGCTCCTTTGACTGCATGTTGTGGGTTCACAGCAACAGCTTCCAAGTACCAAACGTGGGACTACTCCAGACCTTTTACCTGCTTAGCTGATGATGGATGAACGAGGGAGTAGACCATGGAGCCCATTGCATAGCAATGAGAAGAGGCAGCTACATATTACACAGCTGTAATTCTTAAACCCTTCCCCCAATTAGGATGTGAATACCCTCATATTAAAGCTGAGAATCTGTACTCTCATATGGATTATATAGCTGTATATAACTTGAATACGTTTTAGTAAACAGCCCAAAACTTGTGTCACCGTCCAATTATTTCTGGACCTAACTGTATACGTCATGATGAATACTCTGAAAACAAACTTCAAGAACAATGGTGATTTATTTCTTACTTTACATTTTCCCACCTTAGAATGCAGGGATTCAAAATGTAAATAAATGAATACAAAATCCTGCTGTGTCTATTTCTGATCCTGTCCAACACCTTTAATTTTCCTCTGATGTATCACAGTCGGAGTCCTGGCCATGCAGATTCTCACTGAGTATTCATGAATATTATTTTACCTGCTGGTTACAGTGGAAAAGTACTTGCACCGCAGGTCCTATAACTTAAAAAGCCCAATACTGCCACCTAGTGGACTGCGGCTTCTTTATTCTTCATCCTGTTATATGTGGGCAACACCTCAATAAAAATGGCTGAACACTTAGGCCTGTTTCATGTGAGCAAATAGTTTGTGTCTGTATTGCAGCATATCCTGTCCTGACAGCATTACTGATCCTGTGGTTGAATACCCGCCTTTACAATAAACGTATGCAGCTCTGCCATAACGGTGCAATGCATTAACCCTTTAAGGGTGTGCTATGAGTGTATGTGTACACAGTGTTTGTTATGAACAGTATGAGGTGTGTCTGCCACAGTCCAATCACGTTAATGACTACCTGTCAAAATCCAGAATAACCCCCTTTGGCAGAGCGGACCGCTGCGAGACGTGCAGGAACAGAGGGGATGTCATGATGATGTTCACTGAGATGTTGAGCCATGCCGACTCCAGTGCCGTGGCCAGCTGCGCTAGGTCATGTGGGTTGAGCATCTATGGCACGAACAACCCAATCGAGGTGGTCCCACAGATTCTCGATTGAGTTCAAGTCCGGAGAATTTGCTGGCCAAGTGAGTACGGTAACCTCATCCTGGTGCTCCTCGAACCACGCACATACACTGTGAGCTTTATGACACGTCGCATTGTCCTGCTGGTAGATGCCATCATCCTGAGGAAAAACAATTCGCATGTAGGGGTGAACATGATCCACAAGGATAGATGCATACTTGTGTCGATCCAACGTCTGTGGCGTAACTAGGTATGGCAGGGGCCTGTAGCGAACCCCTGATATGGGCCCCCCCCCCCATTTCTGCGCGCACTATTATACCCCATAGTGGCCCATCACCCAGTATTATGTTCCATTGTGGACACCCATTAACAATTATTATCTTTTCAGACCCCAGAGTATAATAATCGGAGACCAAGAGGGGGATACAAACATAAACATTGTTACTTACCTATCCCTGCTCTCCCCGGTGTCGGCTATCTTCAATGTCAGGAACATCATGTGACCAGGGACCTGCGTCGCAACACATAAGGACGCAGGCCCTGGTCATGTGACATCTGAGACGTCACACAAGTAGGCCCCGAAGCCTTCGCGGAGCGTGGAGAGGTAAGTAACACTGTTTGTTATATTCACTTACCTCTCCTGGGCCTCCAATCATTATACTCGAGGATCTGAAAAGACCTCTCCACCCCGAGTATAATAATGATGTTTGCAGGGCCCGCGGTGTCACTTACCGATCCCGGCCCCTGCCAGGATCGGTAAGTAGGGCCCGTTACCGGCCTATTGAAAAAAACAAACAAACAAAAAAACGCAGCGGTAGTGGCTGTCACCGGACCCCTAATGTCCCGGGCCCTTTGGCAGCTGCCTCCGCTGCTTCACCGATAGTTACGCCAATGTCCATCATGCCTTCCACAATGAGGAGTGACCCAGATGGCTGATGACATGTGCCTTCTGCGATTGGTTAACTTTGAAGTCGAAAGTAGGCGGTGGTCACATTCATATGACTGGACTGTGTATATACAGATGGTGTACACTACCACTTTTCTAGTCATGTATCGTGGGTATAATTCTCAGCATCTTTTCCTATTCTGTATACATGGATGGTGCAAAGTACCACGGGTGTCATTCTCAGCTCAAAATAGAATCAGTCTAGTGGCACCTATTGAAGGAAGCAATATATTGGAGGTGAAAGGTCCTTTTTAATAAAGCACTGAATTGAGGAATGTTATATATTAAATCTATTTATCTATCTATCTATCTAATGGATGAGTCATAAAGAGTGCAACAGTGAAGAGCAATTTATTTCAGCATGTTTTACATGAAATGCATGAGTACAACTGGAGCTGCATTTCAGTATCAAGGGAATAATAATGTTATTTACACATGGAAGACATTAGTTAGTGCAGATCACTCATAAATACCTAAATGCATTGGCCAAAATATGGTTGATGATATTCTGGCCTCTACATTCTCAGATATAGACTCGTACAAAATCCTTTTACTGTTCCAGGAATTAATTTGTGTATGACACAAAAAAAGATGAAGGATAACTTTATATAGTAACACAATTATACAGCTTGGTCACAGGATAGATGTTTCTTGCTCCACAGATATGAAGGCACTTTCTACCTAAAAAAAATTGGATTGCTAAATTTCCAGAGTAAGTGCTACCTCCTGGCTACCATGAAGGTCCATCCCTTTTTGGACACAGCAGTGAAATCATCAGGCACATTTGTTAATATTTTTCATTTTTGGCTTGGTCCATACAGTGGATACTTAAGGTTCTTCAGTGCTTTAGAAGTCTGTTTGGTCTTTGGCTTTGCAATCTACTGCCGCAAAGGTCAGCTTTGGCCGGGTGTCTCCGAGGGCTGCACAGAGGCATATCCGTGAGTCGACTGTCGCGTGAAAAATGATGCTGCTCTTTTAGGCTTCACGCGCTTAATTTCAGTACCTGAAAAAGGAAAGTGATCCGGTCAAGATCCGTATCTCTATATGTATAGCATTTCTGTATATACCACCACTGTGCCAGTATCTTACCACAGTTCCTCTGCCCCATAGCTAAAATAAATTCCATAGATTCACAAGTACAGTAAGTACTTCCCTGATAAACTATAAATGTCATACAACGGGGGTACAGACACACATTGCAGGAACCGTATACAGCTGAAACCTTGCCCTTTCGTACCTATGTAGGTTATTCTGCGGTCATCATAGTTGGGTGGCGTTTTAGATGCTTTTGGTTGTCACATACTGTGCACTTACGCTAGGTTCACACCTGTGTTCGGCACTCCGTTCTGTGGTTTCCGTCTTCTGCATGCAAGAAGACGGAAACCACAGACCGGGTCCGGCCGTGAGAAGTGATGAGCGTTTTATGCTCTCCGCCGCAAAACCATTTTTTTTAAAATCCAGACACAGAGTACTGCATGTCCGACTCTGTGTCTGACAAGAGGGTGTAGTTTGCAATACAACAACGTGTGCAAAAATTGCATCAAATTATTGGTACAAGCAAGTAAATGGTAGAAATAAGACTAATTAAAACAGATTAAAGGGGTTGTCCGGGATATTTTGAAATCCCAAAACTGATCTAAACACCCTCATACTTTCTAAATAACGTTATTAATAAAAAAAAAAAAAAAAAAAAAAAAAAAAATTATTATTTACCCATATCCCTAGGGCAGTCATATGACCACCCCGGGGACATTTCCTGATTATCCAGTGACGATCTGCTCCCCAATTCTAGAAATGGATTGTGACTACTACTTCCCCCATCCACTCCATTCATGCTTACCCATCCATGGCTTCTTCTGGCGAGACGGCTTATCCTCCTTTACTGGCAGAGTGCGCGCACAGCTGCCGGTAAATCACCTGTACTGTGCGTCCACGCATGCGCAGTAGAGGTGACTCGTCACTGGAGAAGGAACGCACACACAGTACAGGAGGAGGAGTGGCCGTATCACAGGAAGAAGCATGGAGGGTAAGTATGTAATATGGGTCGGGGGTAGAGCAGAGTAGGTAGGGAAGGACATATAGGATAGCTAGACAGACAGGGAGGGGGTGTATGAGAGAGGGAGGGGGGAGGGGGAGAGAAGTGAGAGGGGTTAGGAAGTTATATAACAGGAAGCAGATGGATGTAAACAAGTAAGTAGGAGACACTAGGGGTCCCCAGAAATCAGAGAAAGCACACTAACAAGTATATAGGAACATTTATTAACCCATTAATAGCACCAATACACTTTTTTTTTAAAACATTTTTTTTGCCCGGAAAACCCCTTTAAAGTGAGACTATCATTGGTTATAGCGATATAGCACTGGAAGCCTTCTCTGAGCACCGCTTGTGTCATCAGCCTTCCCCGGTTCTCAGAGTCTCCTTTACAGATAATAGATGATCCCTCCTCCTACAGTTCTTCAAGTCTTCCTTCAGAGCAGCTAGTTACGTACAGCGCAATTAAAATCGTGCACATGCGTTGTACGTGACTAGCTGCTCTGGAAACGGTGAAGAACTATAGGAAGAGGGATCTTCTGTAAAGAAGGGAGTGGTGAGAACCAGGGAAGGCGATTGGGCCCCAGCGGTCTCAGACATTATTCAGGAGCCCGGAAGAAGAGGAAGAACAGCGCTGAAGCCCAGGGGAGGGGAGTAACTTTTTTTTTAGGTTTGATCACCTCCCATGAACCTCTGCTCATTATACTCACAGAATCACGTCAGTTATCTGTATCGATTAATTGCCCAGCCCTAACTCAGCTTGTGTATTCATTTACAAGCTATACCACCATTCTGCCGACAGGGCGCAACTGCTTTGATATAAGAAAAGCCATGTAGAGAGAATTCTAAATGCACCTGTATATGAATCATGTATTATTTCCAATTATGTAAATTTATATTATATAAGAGTTAAATTCATTATATTATATTAAGATTACCCCTAAAGATCATAATGGATATTTTGCAAAGAAATCTACAAGCTAAAACCAATTTAGACCATGATATTAGGAGTTCATCTACCTAGGTGACTACTGCAGTCAATCGCTTGGGTATATGGACATGTCACCACTGCAGCCAAAGTGTACAGACCACACTGAGGGGTACCAAAGGGGTAGCACAAAAATAGCAAAAAACTGAGGAGGCACTAATACTACTTTTTATTATTTTACCACCATTTCTGAATTGGACCATTACTCGGAAAACCCATTTAACATGACCAAACTATAATACAGCCATTACTGCCATTCAGGGCTGCTGTCGTTTCACTTACCGTCATCAACGTAATCTATAGTAGCAAGATTTTTAATGCGATTACACAGGACACTCTCCTGTCTGCGTAGCTTGGTGCGTTTCTCAGAAACTTGGGAATTTCCAGGATTAGTGTCTGGAGATGGCAAGTCAATACCTTGACTGAGCTCTATGCAATACTCAATTAAGCCACTCATCAGCTCCGCCTGTAAGAAACAGAACGAGCGCCATGTCATTTAGTCAGCTTGTCAACAGGTTAGAATATATATAAATTGCAATTACGGGAGAATTTAAATTTAAAATCAGATATAAAAACAAATTACTACTATTACGATGTCATGTTCTTCTCCAGTTTTCACAGGTTGTTGCATGTGCTATAGGGACTGGCTTTACTACAGCCAGCCACCACACCATAGGTAATTACCTGCTAAAACGGGAGAGGTGGGAGGGTCCCAGGTGACAGGGACTGGTTCTGATCACATGACCCAGGGTCAGAACCAAGCCAGAATCCCCGGGTCCAGCAAGAAGAAATTATTGGGCAAGTTTAACTCCCTGGACAATGCATTTATAAGGGAATTTCCAGGTTAAAAATAGTGAAGAACTACAGTATTCTAAACCTAGGTCACTAATATCTGATCTGTGGGGGTCTGACATTTGGCACTCTCATCAATCCGACAATGGAACAGGAAGCAGACAGGCATTCATTTCCAGTACCTAGTCTGGCCACTACACAGAGAACAGCGCTGTTGGCTTCCTGCTCCAAACAGCTGATTAGTGATGTGTCAGGTCCTCACTGATCTAATATTAGGGATCTATCCTTACGATAGGTCATCAATATTTTTAGTTGGGAAAACATCATTAAACTAAGGCCCCACATATGGAGTCACAGCCAAAAAGCTCTGCGGTAAAACCGCGGCAGAAACGCATTACGGTTTATGATGCAGTGTTTTTCACAGACAGTCCACGAAGTTTTCCTCTGAGGACTTTCTGCTTCAATTATACCTATATGATTAGAGATGAGCGAACACTGTTCAGATCAGCCGATCCGAACAGCACGCTCCCATAGAAATGAATGGAAGCACCTGTGACGCTGACTTTGCCGGCGACCGGCCGGTGTCACAGGTGCTTCCATTCATTTCTATGGGAGCGTGCTGTTCGGATCGGCTGATCCAAACAGTGTTCGCTCATCTCTATATATGATATATGACTCATACAATAGGCAAAAGCAATCTTTTTTCTAATTGCTGGCGATCTCATACACTCGAATACTAGTCACTATCAGAGGAATACAATGGTGTCTCTTCTTTACAGATGTTGATTGTCTGATCACAATTTTTTTTTTTTTTTTGCTAATAAATTTCACTGATGAAATTGTATGTTATCAACTTTAGACCAATTGACACCTTAAAACAAGACCAGGATTACAATCTTAGGGTGAGTACACACTGAGTATACGCCAGCTTATTCTGAATGTAAAACACGGTCAGAATCAGCGCGTATAAAGCAGTTCCCATTCATTTCTATGGGGAGTGCTCGTATGCCGGCTCCCATAGAAATGAATGGAACTGCTTTATACGCCGCTGATTCTGAACGTGTTTTACGTTCAGAATAAGCTGGCGTATACTCAGTGTGAACTCACCCTTAGGGTGCATTCACACGGAGTAACGTGCTGCGTGATGTGGTACGTATACGGCGTGTGATAGTTTGCGCGCCGTATACGCTCCCATTAATTTTAATGGGAGCCAGGATCACGGCCGCAAAATAACACGGCGTATACGATCCAGGCTCCCATTGAAATCAATGGGAGCGTATATGGTGCTCAAAGTCTCACACGCCGTATATGTGCCACATCACGCGGCACGTTACTCCGTGTGAATGCACCCTTACGATCTATGGCCCGTGCAAGTAAATCCAGAAGGTTACCAATGCTCTCTACAGTGCCAAAACCTCTTTGTTCTAGTTATTTTTGGGGTCGCAGCACATGCCCTCCTGCAAAAACAAACTGCAATCTCCCCATTTAATAAAACATCAGATTATTATAAAGAACTGTCTTATCTAAACACAGACAGAGATCAAAAAGTTCCGGTTACCTGCTTAGAATAGATTTTCAGCAATTTATTTACTGGCGTTCCTTCATTGTCTCCATCAAATTCCAGCCACAGAATATGTTCTTCCTCGCCTGGATACGTGTGATCCCAGGACAGCTCTCCAAACTTTAAACTTAGAAGGACATGCTGGAAGAATAGAACATAACACCCATTTTATTTATTTATTTTTATGTAGATTGTGAGCCACATATAGGGCTCACAATGTACATTTTTTTTCCTATCAGTACGTCTTTGTAGAATGGGAGGAAATCCACCCAAACAGGGGGACAACATACAAACTCCTTGCAGATGATGTTCCTGGCAAGATTCGAACCCAGGACTCCAGCACTGCAGTGCTAACCACTGAGCCACCGTGTTGCCTCACACCCATTTTATTTGAAGGGTTTTCTGGCATAATAAAAACCCACAATGGTCTAACATGCTGTCAATAACTTTTCGTTATGTTACATTTCTTTTAGAACTTAAAATACATTTTTACTATGTTCAACATTTGCAAATTAAATTATAAAGAAATGACTTCTTCTATAAGAGAACACAATAAAGAAATGACAAAATACCTTTTCCTTGCGGTCTATCACCGACACACCTTCCATATTAATGGCTACCGATACAGTTTTGCGGCCATTCCTGTTGAGGAAGCCTTGAGAGGGCTTGTCTACTTCTCCATGGAAAAAGGCACATCTGAAAATAAAATCGAAGTCACTTAAAGGGGTTTTATGGGACTTTTTAATTGATGGCTCATTGCAGGAAGATCCTTGGGCGTCTTGATACTTGGTAGCAGCACTTCTTAAACTATTAGAGATGAGCGAACACTGTTCGGATCAGCCGATCCGAACAGCACGCACCCATAGAAATGAATGGAAGCACCTGTGACGCTGACTTTGCCGGCGGCCGGCGTCACAGGTGCTTCCATTCATTTCTATGGGAGCGTGCTGTTCGGATCGGCTGATCCGAACAGTGTTCGCTCATCTCTATAAACTATACTTTCACTTCACAGACCACGTGACGTCATTCATTATCACTTGGCCTGATCAAGTGAATGGGCTGCACTGCCATACCAAGCACAGCCGCTATACAATTGTAAGATACTGTCCTTGGTAAGTACATAAGATTTTACAGAATTAACTCCAACAATGTAGTCTCTTCAACCAGCTGATCAGCCAGGGGCTTGGGTGTTGAACCCCTGCTGATATGGAATAGATAACCAATCCTAAGAATAGGTCATTAATTAGTAAGCTATATAAACCGCTTTAATATTAGTAGGATTCTAACCTCAGATGCCTCAAATGACATTCATATTGCACCTTGTTACTCCCCATTATCACACATACCCATAGTAAGGAAGCTCATGGCATTTCTTCAAATACTCTTTGAAGTTTATTACATTCCCCTCTTCAGATGTGACATTTTCTGTCGCTGCTTTGTACGTATTCACCAGTGTCTCTTCAAAACTCGCTTGCCGATTTCCTCTATTCCGAAAAGCATTTAGTAGCCCTATCTTCTTTTTGCATATATGTGCAGGAAGAAAGGACTCCAGCTGTGGCCTGTAAGAGAGGAGGCAAAATAATGTCATTTATTCCAGCTATCATATAGAAGAGCGCCATACTGGAGTGCACTACATATACACAGTATTAGGCCCCATGCAGATGACTGTGGTGTGGGTCAGTGGATATCCATGTATTTCACAGACAGCACACTGACCCACTCTTTTCTATGGGCCCGTACACATGACCGCAATTTTCACGGATTGTATGCGAGTCTGGGCTGCATCAGATAGGACAAGTCCTATTCCTCTCCTATTTTGCGGCCTGTGCTTCTGTAGCTCCTAGTCATTTAATCTGATACTGGTGGTTTATAAGAAGCCATAAAGAACCCCCTTAATTTGTTGGGTAATCTAAAACTGGAGTTCACAAGGAAGAGTACTGAACTGTTTAAGCTACACATAGAGTCCCCCAAAGTCTGAATGCCTGGAGTATGGTAGCGCCTGTCAGACGTCTGCACCTGTTTTCACTAGTTGTACACTATCCCCTAACACAGACAGACTGGTGAAAACAGGTGCAATGGCAGATGCAGCCACATGCTGGGTGCACCGAACAGCTCAATTGATACAGAATCAAAGTTGATTTTACTTAGAATTAATATTGCACTTTAATACAAAAAAATTTAAAAAAACTAAACATGTTCACTATATCACTAACCACAGAATATACCTTAACCCCTTCCCGACATCTGCCATACTAGTACAGCGGATGTCGGGTGTTTAACTATGGCGGCCGCCATAGCTGCTGGGTGTCTACTGTTTTACACAGTAGACAACCGGCGCTAATGCTCCTGGTCGGTGCCTGCAACGATTGGGGGCATTAACCCCTCCGGGCGCCACCATTTTCCCGGCAAGCAAGCTCCGGGATCCCATTGCCATGACAGCAGGGAGCCTTGTGAAGGCTTCACGGCCTGTCATTCACTGGCTTCTATTGCAGGCTACTCTATGTAGTCTGCAATAGAAGCCCCAGTATTTTGCAATGCATTAGCATTGTGATGCACTACATTAGTGATCAGACCCCCTGGGGTTCAAGAACCCTAGGGGGTCTAATAAATGCAAGTAAAAAAAAATTCAAAAAAAATTCAAAAATCACCCCCTTTCCCTAGAACACATTTAAAAGTATGTAAATACTGTGAAACACATACATGTTAGGTATTCCTGTGTCCGAAAACGCCCGCTCAAAAAAGAAAATCAAAAAATGCCATCAGCGGGAGGGATTATAAGGGTATTTCCATGAACCTAACCATATGTAAATTGAAGATAATTTAAACAGTTTTGCAGATACAAGAAATTTAGAATTTTGTAGAGTTTTAAAGATTTTCTCTAATCCTCTTAGCGGTGATGGCTTTTGTCTTTATTAGAGACGAGTGAGTACTATTCGAAACTCCCGTTTCGAATAGCACGCACCCTTAGGAATGAATGGACGCAGCCACGCAGGGGGTTAAGAGGCTGGCTGCTGGCAAAGTCTGCATGCCGTCCGCTTCCATTCATTCCTATGGGTGTGTGCTATTCAAAACGGCCATTTTGAATAGTACTCGCTCATCTCTAGTCTTTATCAGTTGCCAATGGATACGACCATGATTAGAGGAACTTTCAATTGTCAGAAATCCAGCCACAATTTATTTCTTCTAGCTGAATTATCTTCTTCTGCATCTAGTTTCTCTCCTTGGTAACTTGTCAACAATAGGGGTAAGTCCATACAGAGTTTTTTGGACTGGAACCTGAGTCGGAGGCCACCTCAGGTTCCGGTCCAAAAACCGGGTAGCCATGACTGAAAGCCGGTGCACTGCACCGGTATCCAGCCACGCACTCCGCTCTGGATTAGGCCCAATGAAGGGCCTAGTCCGGAGGAGGGAATGTCTTCAGGTCAAATCGCGAGGCGACTTTGTCTGAAGAATGAACATCTCGCTTCTTTTTTCCGGGAGCCAGAAGAAACGGCTCCCGGAAAAAACTCCTGAGCCCGAATACGGCCTCAAAATCCTGACCAAAAAAACTCTGTATGAACTTACCCATAGGAAATTATGGCTGGATTTCTGATAAGTACCAGACCACAGAAAGCTCCTGCATTCATGGTCGTATCCACTACCAACCAAACAAGACAGCAGATGACCCCACTAAGATTTTTTTTTTTTTTTTTTAAAGTTAAAAATCTTTACAACTCTGCAAAATGTTTCATTTGTTATATTTAAAAAAAAAATGTTTAACTTTTCATTGCCTATGAATTTATATATAGTCATATTCATGGGAATACCCCTTTAAGTGGTGGAGAAGTAATTTTGATGGTGTTATACTACCTTTAATACCTTCCAGGTTAGATAAATATATGGAAGCTATGCTGCAGTAACCCTCCACTACACACGTTACAGAGTCATATCATCTGGCTCCATCACTGTATACAACGGCTAAAGGCAGCTGCCAACAGTGGCTGATCAATGGCAATACTGAGTGTTTCCTAAGGATAGGTCGTCAATAGCTAGAGAACCCCTTTAATACTATATTTAAAGAAACAGATGATAATGATGTTGAATAAATAAGCATACATGCTTCCATACCTTAGTGCAGAGGGTGTATGTTTTTCATGGCTGTATGGGCCCAGCTCCAAACAGCAGGACAAACCACCCAAGAGTTCACAGTCCTCTATATCACATGGGTACCTGCCCTCCAGAACATTGTATTTTGCCTCCTCGTACAGCAGGCGCAATATGCCCGTATCAGAAATCTGCAAAAAAGAGAAATAATACTGTTAGGTCTAAATGTCAATTCAATTCTTAATTTTTTAAGCGACACACAGCCCATGTGATCATATGTCGTGCTAAGATTATATCTGTATTTTCATACCAATTAGTTTGGAATTTGTAACTGGAAATAAAAATTATTTTTTTATTTATTTGTTTTTAAATAATCTACTAATTTATATATGGCTATGTTCATGGGAAAACCCCATTAAAAGCATAGGGGGGTCTGTCTTATGGCAAATTTAACAAGAAGTTGTAGTATTGTATATTGTGTGACATGTACACGGCCTCAAAAGCCTCAAAATGTTGCCAAAAGAAGAAGTTCTAGCTCCGGAGAACCTACCGCTAGTGCTTTACTGACATAAATAGTCATTTCCACATACCTGAAGTTCTCTACTTTTGGGAAAGAAAATATTTCTACGGAACTGGAGTGTAGGCTCATCTGAGAGAAGAAATAAAAAAAGAAAAAAGAAAATGTATTGCACAGTATTACACCTTAATTCTTAACCCCCTCCCCCAACAGTGAGGTTTTCAGTTTTTACTTCATTTTGTTTTCAGTTCCAGATTCTGACCCGTAGCTTTTTATATATCTCTATTTCTCACTACTAAATTGTGTGTCTTTTTCTTATGTAGATTATGAGCCCCACATAGAGCTCACAATCTACATTTTCCCCCTATCAGTATGTCTTTGGAATATGGGAAGAAATCCATGCAAACACAAGGAGAACATACAAACTCCTTGCAGATGTTGTCCTTGGCAGGATTCGAACCACTGAGCCACCGTGTTGCCCCAGGGTTCTTTTGTTTTTGCAGGATAAGCTGGAGTTTTTATTGGTACCATTAGAGGATACATAAGTTGTTTTTTTTGTTTGTTTTTTTTTTAAATCACTTTTTATTCACTCCATCACAGTTTTTCAACATATGGGATAAATACTTTGATATGGACATTTTTTGGTATGCAACTCCTATGCAAATTTAATAAAGAACAACACTTTACTGGATTTCTTGTTTTCACTTATGAATATGGTCAGCAGGCTCAAAGGGATCCTATCATTCAAACTCATTTTTTTCTCACTAACACGTCATTATAGCCTTAAGAAAGGCTATTTCTCTCCTACCATTCGATGTCTTCTCCACGCCGCCGTTCACTTGAAGTCCCGTTTTTTGGTTTTTTTTATTTATTTATTTTTTTTAAAATGTAGATTGTGAGCGCTATGTGGGGCTCACAATGTACATTTTTTTCCTATCAGTACGTCTTTGGAATATGGGATGGAAATCCATGCAAACACGGGGAAAACATACAAACTCCTTGCAGATGGTTTTTTGCCCTTGGCGGGATTTGAACACCAGGACTCCAGCGCTGCAAGGCTGCAGTGCTAACCACTGAGCCACCGTGTGGCCCCTGAAGTCCCGTTTTTTTGTCGGTATGCAAATGAGTTCTATCGCAGCACTGGGGATGGGCCCAATGTTACGAGAGAACTCTCTCCAGCGCCACCTCTATCTTCTTCAGCAACGGCCTCTTCATGAGTCTCCTTCCGGCACACGGGGGGGGGGGGGGGGAGAAGAAGACTGAAGTCTGCTATGAATCTGCATGTATACTGTACATAACAGCCATCAAACAGAGTTGACAGGGTCTTGAATACAACAGAATCATAACTTTTAGGTTAACGCCTACATAGCGTCCTGCAAAAAACAAAGTGCCAACACATCGTGGTTTTTCTAGCATTGTTTTTTCACAGACAGTCCGCAGATGTTTTCTTTGCAGACTTTCTGCTTCCATTATACCTGTAGAGGAACCACCAGTATAGTAGGGAAATTGTCTCCCTATTATACGGCCTTTAAACAGTTCAGCAAGCGTGATGATGGAACCACTTTATATAAACTATGATGTACTGGTTGCCTTATTGGACTTGCTTAAAAATACACATTGTGCTATTAAAGAGGACCTTTCATGGTTTGGGGCACAGGCAGTTCTATATATTGCTGGAGAGCCGACAGTGCTCTGAATTCAGTGCACTGTCAGCTTTCCCAATCTGTGCCCTGGGTGAAGAGCTATCGGTCCCAGTACCAGAGCTCTTCACAGTCAGAAGGACGTTTCTGACAGTCAGTCAGGTACGTCCTTCTTCACTGTAGCGCCTATATACTCGTCTATGGACAAGGACTGTGAGCAGAGGGAGGGGACGTTCCTCCCCGCTCACACAGTACAGCGCTATAGGCGCTGCTGTGAAGAAGGACGTACCTGACAGACTGTCAGATACGTCCTTCTGACTGTGAAGAGTTACGGTACAGAGACCGCTAGCGCTTTACCCGGCACTGTCGGCTTTCCAGCACTATATAGAACTGCCTGTGCCCCAAACCATGAAAGGTCCTATTTAAGCAACATTCAAAGAATGAGAAATGATAATTTACCGTGGTGAACATCCTCTAGTGTACAATTTGTGAACCGTGCCAGTAGATCATGCCACTGTCTACAGACTTTGTAGGGATGATGCTTTGGTTTGAGTTGTACTTCTGCAAAATGGATAGAAAAACAGCAGAGTTAAAGCAAATAATCCAATAATTTTAGTTGTGAAGTAGGCCTATGAGATCTTCAAGCTCTTTACCTAAAAATGGAGAAATAAGCCACAGAGAGAAGACTTCCTGAGCAATATCAGGGAGATTAAGAACTTCTATAACTTTCCTGTGCAATTCATGTGCTGTTGTGGCGGAAAGGCCGTCTACTGTAAGTGGGATGGCGCCATCATTTACCAAGTATACGATCACATCCACGGCTAGGGAGAGAAAAGATAGGAGGATTTCAGCAATATGTAATATTATTATTCTGAATGTATAACAAGGACTTTGACAATGTATCTGGACTGCTAATAAAGCAGATATTTATTGCCCAATACTAAAACATTTTTTTTAAATAATACATTTGAAGCCAATGTCGCATTTTGTAAAATTTTTCTTTAATATGTAGTGGGATCAGTCACTCGTTTGACAGCTGACATTAATCCTATTAAGCCTCACCTCTGGCGGGATCTAATGAGTGTACTTAGATGATGGGCATAGGGGCGTTTATTAGACATCCCCTACAATGACACCCAATCACAACCCATGACAGTGTTACATTGGTTACAAGTATCTCTATTTAACTGCTGTATCCATTACAAGGAGGGGGGGGGGTCTCTCGCGTGAACAATCCAGCAGTAGCAGCAGCTAGGGCGGTGGTGTTGGTAGGCCAAACCACGGACTCAGCCATGATCAGCTGCAAAGTTCCTCCAATTCACATAAAAGCCAATCATTGAGTTTCCATGAAAGTAAATCTAACTAATATAATTAAAAATGATTTTGGAGCTGGCATCAGTAACTCTCTTCCAATTCCACCCAAAACTGTCCCCCAACTCCACAGCCCTGGTGGTAGCCATTCACTTTTATACCAACTTTTGTGGCGGCAGAAAAATAGAAAAAAAAAAATGTATACAAACCAGAAGTAAATCCTTTTTCTATTAAAGTCAATGGATCGGTGTGTTTTTCTTGTAATATATATATTGATAATATATATATATTACTTTTTTATTTTATTTTATTTATTTTTTTTGGGGGGAGGGGGGTTTCAAACCTCATCTCACATTCAGGTGTTAACAAGGAATAATAATAATCTTTTAAAAAAAACTGTGACAGAAAAAAGAAGCAGATGTGAATTCAGTGCAAAATATATACTAATAGGCTTTCCTTTGTTAATTCATGTGTCAAAAGAAAATAATTTTGGAGACCAGTTTTATATACATACACCGTGCCCCTGAAGAAGACACACTGCTTCGCAAGAGATACTCATTGATGGCTGATGGTGGGGAGGTTCCACTTCTATCCATCTGAACAAATAGGAAAAAAAAATAAGTGAGAATAACACAGGCACTCCATGGATATTACTCTATAAACTCTATACTGCATTGTAATTATCGTATTTGGACTTATGCTATATTCACATCTGTGTCTGTTGTTCTGGTCTGTCGGAGGACCATCGGTCAGGGTATTCCCATTCACTTAAATCAAGCTGGCAATACACATTAGATGTATGTTGGACAAACAAGTGGATTTTGGGGAAACCTGTCAATCATCTGATGTGTATGGAGTATGAGGGGGAAGGGATAGGCATGTTAAAATTCCACACCCTATTATTCTAAGGATGATAAGTCAGTTCCCGAGGAGTCAGTGGCTTATTCCCTTGTCCCTACTGACATACACTTTCGGCCAAGCACACATGGTTATGAGAGGGATTGGCAAAGATGGCTGTCGACTGACAGGTATCCCATGTATATGGCCAACTTCGATCTTAAGAGAGATAAAGATGGATTACCAGCTCATTCACGGATTATATCCGGAGGCTAAAAACTAGTCCAGACAATGCGCTGCTCATTACAACATGCCAGATCTCTCACTCAACATGTAACTGTGTGCAGCACATTTTCTGGTCAAGTTCTCTGTCTCTAGATATTAACATGGAGTTTTTTTTTTAAGTATTTTTTTTTTTTTTTAACTTTGAGACCTAAAGTAAAAATCTAAAATAAGAGTAATAATTAAAAGGTCCAAAATATATTCTGACTAGCTAGTACCCGCGACTTCGTCTGCGGTGATTGTAGAAGTCACACACACACGTCATATATATCTAGATCTGTGAGGAATTGGTATAGAAAGTATACTGGAAAATTGCAGAACTTTTCATTCTACAAACAATAACATTTATTTGCTCAACCCCTTAAGGCTACCTAGAAAAGAAGAGTGTAAATACATTTAGAGATGGCTGTATACACAGTAATGGGGAGAAAGCTGTCAATCAGCAGCAAACAACAAAACTGGGAAACCTGCAGCTCAGGAATAGCAACAACTCTGGGTTCACTATGCTCAGATCATGCTGCACCTCATAAACACTGACTTTAAAGAGGACCTGTCACCACTTCCACCAATTCAAGTTCTTAGCATTTATTAATAGGCACGGATCCCAGTGCAGTTGGAATTTTCTCTTTAGCCCCCTCCATTCCTGAACAACAAGTGCAGTTAGTTTTGGTGCCTAATGTGCTATTTTAAGAGGACCTTTCATCACTTGGGGCACATGCGGTTTTATATACTGCTAGAAAGCAGACAGTGCGCTGAATTCAGCACACTGTCGGCTTTCATGATCTGTGCCCTGGGTGAAGAGCTAGCGGTGCCGGTACCTTAGCTCTTCACAGTCAGAAGGGCATTTCTGATAGTCAATCACTGAACGCCATTCCTCACAGCAGAGCCTATAGAGCTGTATTGTGAGAGCGGGAAGGAACACCTCCCCCAGTACTTGTCTATGGATGAGTACTGTGAGGAGAGGGAGGGGGCGTTCCTCACCGCTCTCACAATATGGTGCAAAAAAAAATTCTGTCACCAGAACCCAGCCCCCCACATTTTGATAGGTTACGGTGGCCTGAATCAGGCAGACCCCCCCCACACACACACGTTGTGAATCAGTGACTCCATTACAGAGATAAAGTGTTGTCATTAGAGATGAGCGAGTACTGTTCGGATCAGCTGATCCGAACAGCATGCTCCATAGAAATGAATGGATGCACCTGGTACTTCGCATTGACGTCGGCCGGCCGCTTAACCCCCCGCGTTCCGGCTACGTCCATTCATTTCTATGCGAGCGTGCTGTTCGGATCGGCTGATCCGAACAGTACTCGCTCATCTCTAGTTGTCATTGATCCAATGAGCTAATTTGCAAATTGACAAAAACACTGATCTTGACAATGGAGGCAGCGAGTCACAAAACACTGCCTGACTCAGGTCACCATAACCTATCTACCTGCAGGGCTGGGCTGATCAGGCTGGGTTCTGGTGACAGGTTTAATATAGTAACTATAAAATGGTTACTAAAAATAGTAATGTATAAATTAGCAACCTAATAAATTACAAGTCATGCAAATTCAATGAGAAAATATTCATACACAAATATTTTATATATACTGATCTATCATATCTCTATACACACACATTTCTATATTGAAACAATATATATATATATATATATATATATATATATATATATATATATATATATATGCGAGTGTATAGATAGAGAGCTGTAGCAGAGTTAACTTGAACTTCTGCAATTGGTTACATTGTTATAGTGTGAGATCTGATCACAGAAGGCAACAACAACACAAACAAAAAAAGTCATTGGGAAAACACTTCCTAGCTTTTGTTGTCTTCTTTGATCAGATATCACACTAACAATTTAACCAATTGCAGAAGTTCAGGTTAACTATATATCTAATCTCAATCAATATATATCTGTTTCTATATAGCAATATATACACATATGCGCACACACACATAATATACTGTATATATATTAGTGTAGATCAGATGGCAGTAGTTCTCCTCCCCTTCTCGATAACTTCAGAGACCTTTGCACTTGTTGAGCCTGGTAACATACGGCACTCCTGTCCAGACTATGTCCTGTACAGACTATGCGGAACAAACTAATATGAATGAAATACCGCAGACTAATATTCTTAAACACAATGCACACCAAGTAAACCCTTGCCTATACCGCACCCACAGCGGCGCTCACCTTACTGCAGACTCCGTACCAACTCCCGTTTACTTGCTCCCCACTTTGGTTTAACCAGGAAGCTGACGTCACCAAACCACCGCAGCCACCAGCCAATCACAGCACGCACTCTGCGTTCCATGCCTCACCGCGCTCGAAAAGCCAACTCAGACGTCAGCCAATAGTGATCACGTCCCCGCCCCTTTCCGGTCGTTGCCGCTGTAGTACTGTTGTGGAATGAGCCGCCTGTACAGAATTCCAGCTCACAGTCTGGGGTGACGTCACCGCGCAGCCCACAACAGTGCAGTGCGCATGCGTCTTACTCCTTTCCCGCCTAATCCGTCTGGAATGTGTGGAAAGTATCCAGGATACAGAGACTCAGAGGAAAACAACATGTGCCAACCGGCGGGGTCACCCATAGTTTAGGGCTATTAATTAAAGGGCATTTTCCATATGTTGTGGTGATGGTGGGGTAATATTATGTTGCTAAAGCACTGAAAGAAAATCATGGGGTTCCAGTTTTATTACACAATGTTTTTTGGTGAAGAAAAAATCTAGAAATCTAGAGTGTTCCTCATCTTTTCTCTTAAATATTATATATATGTATATATACATATACACATACAATATATATATATATATATATATATATATATATATAATATTTCTAGGGTCAGGGTGTGTTCACAGTAGCGTTTGGTGGACTCAGCCCCCCATTCTGCACATAAGGGAGAAATCTGCTGGAGGACCCCCAACAATCTGAAACCTTATTCCAGTGGCGTAACTAGGAATGGCAGGACCCCAGACCCGAAGCGCAGGAGAGGTAAGTAACAGTGTATTTTATGTTCCTTCACCTCCCCTGGCCCAACAATCATTATATCTTGGGGTCTGAAAAGACCCCCGAGTATGATGATATTGGTTTTTGTGGGGTTCGCTGGCCCACGGCCTCACCGATCTCCGCTCCTGCTCACAGCTGCAATCGGTCTGATGTCTGGACCATTTTTTTTTGGTTCCGATCACCTTTGGGGCATAGTGACTGCAGGACACATCAATGTGTAGAAAACAGCAAAATATTTATGTATTTCATACTAGTTACAGATTTTCCTTTGTCGGCACTCCCATTGAAATAATTGGGCAAGTGTGCACACTGCCTGACCACTGCATGACCTAAACATATCATATGGTCATGTGCTAGACACCCAAGTGAATGGCTCGTTACAGGACTGATGTCTGATTACTGTACTGTCACTGTAATGAGCTGTGCACCTGTGTGTCCATCACATGACTATGGACTGTATATCACATGACCATGGACTGTATACCACATGACCGTGGCCTGTATATCGCATGACCGTGGCCTGTATATCGCATGACCGTGGACTGTATACCACATGACCGTGGACTGTATATCGCATGACCGTGGACTGTATATCGCATGACCGTGGACTGTATATCGCATGACCATGGACTAATTTTTATCCATTTTAACTAACCAAAGAATGACAGCAAGCAGAGATCTGGGAAACTCTGAGGAATTGATACAGAAAGTATATTTATTACTTATGACTATGCAAGCAATATGAGACAGTGAAACAGTACCGATACTCGCCGCTACAGTTTATACAGTGATTGAGCAGTGCGGCTACTGGATTATATACAACACCAAGAATCATGGTGTCTTGATACAGCTCATCTGCGGAGGTCCTGGATGTCGGACCCCCACTGATCTAAGAATAAGCAATCAATACTAGAAACCTGTATAATCCCTTTAAAAACTGCATCTGAAAACCTGAATGTGTAAACACACCACAAGGATAAAGACACAATAGGAGAATAATGATTGTGCTACCGGTCTTCCTCCTTCATGTTCTTTGTGTCAGTCACTGTAATGAAGTTTAATCTCAGTCAGAAGATTAACAAGAGAGGGTGGTCTGTCTAGACAACTGTATGACCCTGGAAGCCATACTGTCGCCTGCTTATGTCATTGGGCTTTGGCTCCTGTCATCCGTTTCAAAGGTGAAATACTTAAAAGCATTTTGTTTGTGCCCTAATATATAATATAATGAGTGTAAACTTTCAAGAATGTTCAGAATGTAGCACATTTGCTTCTAAACAGCCAATACAAAAATTTTGCCTACTAGGAACATACTTATCACACATCACGACCTAGTACATTGTCTGAGCCTGCAGGTATTTCCACATAAATTGAACCTGTACCACAGTTTTTGGATTTTTTTGTCAGTGTGGGTAGGGTTCTCAATTGGTAAAATGCCAGAAAAACTGTAAACCGGGAGAACCATTGCTCCGAACTAGAATATTTGTTATTTCTCTTGCCCTCATGAAAGCAGAATTGCCACCATAAGGTTATGTTCACACATAGGAATTTGGAGCAGATTTTGATACAGAAGGATGAAAAATGAAGAGTGATCTGAGGCAGTAGTCAATTCCTCTTCAGTTTTGCTGACTGAATGGGTTCTTATAGTTAAAGCAGGTTCTATAGGTCCACATATCCAATTTTTCTTGTTTTAGCACACCTTGATGTTTTCTTTTGCGCCAGTTTTGAAAATCTATGCGATTGAGTCTTCCAGCATAGGAAGAAGCAAATCCCAAATCTATGATTTCTAAATGTCCTATAAAGCACAAAAATGTATACTCCTATTTCTCTGTTATGTGATTTCAGATAACGTCACCGCAGTTGGCAGCAAGATAACATTTGTAATGGAAGTGGCTGGTGAACTGTGGTACGGGAACAATACAGTATTGAAATGGTGAGTATGAAATAACCCATAGAAACAAAGATAACCCATTAAACAGGAGCTTTCATGTCCTCACAGATCAGTGGTATGAGAACATGAAAGGTCCGATTTAAAGGGTGGCTCTATGAGTAGAACCAGATTTAGATTTCTAGATAATTAAAAGTGAAACATTTTTGCAAATATAACAATTAAACAGTTTTAAAGATTTCCTCCAATCATCTTAGGCCCGGTTCACATCTGTGGTTGAGTTTTCTTTCGGGAAGTCTACTTGGGGGACCCCCTGAATGTAAACCTATCCACATAAGAAAGCAGTTACCTGAAGAAAACCGCAGGCCCATAGACTATTACTATTTGATGCCTGCCTCCTTTTGGGAGAAGGACGTAAAGGTAACCATATACTCCAAGATTACTCTTGGTATTATAAATCTCATGATTAATTGGTATTGCAACTACTAATGTAGGAAACCGGTGTAAACAGTGGCTTAACTAGGAATGGCGGGGCCCCGAGGTGAACTTTTGACATGGCCCGAAGCCTGTCTGAAACCCGGAGAAGTAAGTAACAGTGTTTTTTATGTTCCCTTCCTCTTCTGGGCCCCCGATCATTATACTAAGGGGTCTGAAAAGGCCCCCGAGCATAATAATAGTGTTTGTGGGGCGGTGTGACTTACCAATCCCAGCCCCTGCCAGTATCAGTAAGTAAATAGGGCCCGTTACCAGATGGAGTAACTCCACTCTGTAATGGCCTATTAAGAAAAAAAGCAACTCAGTGGTAGCGGCTGTCACCGGGCCCCTAATATCCCGGCCCCTGTGGCAGCCACTCCTGGGTGTAAATTATGATGAATTTGGCAAGCATGGTGGCACTATACTAAGCCCCCTTTATGGAAAGTGGTGAGGATGGTGATAAATGGCACTTTATAGCCCATGGGGTCTGCAGGTTTCCTTAGGTAATCACTTTTTTGTGCGTATAGGTTTCCGTTCAGGGTGTTCCCATGCGATTCTCCAAACAGAATCCCGAACACAGATGTGAACTGGGCCTAAGAGGAACAACCATCTATTGTTTAGATCAGTTGCTTGTGTATATAACCTTGAATGCAGCAACTCTCTATGGCCTGGGACTTGTCAGAAACCCAGCCATGATTTCCTTGTTATGGCCAAGCTGTCTACTCATGCCTGATAAGCTGGCCACAATAAGGAAATAACAGCTGGGTTTCTGACAAGTTCCAGACCATTAGTGTCAGACTGGTTCACCATTGTGTCGGGAATAATACTAAGTCGGCCCCACTGACAGTGCACTGATATTGATACTGGAAACGAATAGCACGGATATCTCTGGAACCAGGGCAGATACTTGCAAAACAGAAATTGTGCTGAATTCAGCGCACTGTAAGCTTTCCAGTGGAATATAACATGGCTTATTTTTGTGGACAGGAAAGGCCCTCTTTAAGACTCAGACTATTAAATATTTCTTTAGAAAACACTTTATAGGGCAAAATTATTATCTTATGTATTTTGTGCTTTGTGAATTGCTAATCTTGATGTAAAGAGAAATTAGCAAAAGAGGTGTGAGAGAAATATAATAACATGAGAAATCATCCCCATAAACCTGAAGCTTAAATAGCATTGGACAAAGCTTTGTCAGTAGACGGATTAACATTCAGAATAGGGAGGTTGTAGCAACCAATATTTATATGTTGCTGAATGGTTGTATGAACAGATGGTGGTGTGAACAGCTGTGGGAGCGACACACACTAAAAATGACTTCGTCCGGACGTCAGCAATACTATTTATGTTTTTGATCACTAAATAAGCTAGTGAGGTTGGAAAATAACCTGCAAACGCTAACAATATAATAACCTTCTATTAGGTTTTAACATGTTTACTAAGTCACATTGAGCACTTTGTTTTACAGAAAAAAAATGTAATGCATTTAAATGTATTTTCAAGTAGTTTTGTGATAGAAAGAAGAAGCAGGGTGTTTCTTTTCAATCAGCTTTTTCATGAATGTAAATGTTATTTCCATGTTTCTCATTTATTTCAGTGTCTCACTCCAGAAGGAAATACGCAAAAAGGCTGAACCAAAATGTTGCAGAACCAGAATATATTCCACAAAATAGTTCATGAAGACATAAGTGCTATTTTTTGCTTGCTTTGATGGTCTGCTATATCCGGGGTCCATCCAATAGAGCCCCCCTTTGAAGACTCACACGATACTGAAGGTCTGAACTGAACTTTGTAAGTTATCTACTCCCCTTATTTTTGTCACTTATAGGTAACCATCTGTTAACATGTGTCAGGGTTTTTAGAGCTTACACAATACAACAGTTAACTAGTTAGCCATGTGAGGTTCAAGTTGGTGGCCTATAGAGATGAGCAAACTCTAGTTTCAAATACCTCACTCCCATAGGAATCAATGGAAGTGGCCGAACACCAAGGGGTTAAGCGCCGGCCGCTTCCATTCATTCCTATGGAGTTAGGTATTCGAAACTAGAGTTTCGAATACTATTTGCTTATCTCTAGTGGCCTATGCTTAGGATGAACCATCAATATTAGACTGTGAGAAGCAAAAAAGTCAATGGTACCGCACACTCTAAAATTATATGTGGTGCTAGCGAAAAAAGGTCCTTCGACCCAAATATACTAGTGAAAATAGATTTTGCTGCACACACTGTTTTGTGATCAAAGGAATATAGAGATTTATTTTACAATATAGTTAATGTCTTTTGACACAATGCAAAATATTGACATAGAAAGACAGGCTAGATCAATTGGATATGACGTTTCGGTCCTTAGACCTTCATCAGATGCGATCTAGTGTGGTAGCAGGATCAGTATAAGTGTCAAGGAATTACATATTGTTTAGAAAAGGATAGGGGATACATTTCAGATTGCTGATCCATTTCATCCCTGCCTGGGTCCCGTGTTCATCACTACTTGCTGGCCCTTCTTGATACACAGGAAGTGACCACTCAGGTAGACTCCTCAGCCCATGATTTGCTGTCTAGCATTTTCTGTGTGTGGAGAGGAAGGAGAGACCAGCACTGAAACAGGACAGGTGGTATGTCGATGAGGAGAGTATTGTTTGTTGTAGTTTAAACCTACACAGAGCTCTTTTCCCACCATAGAACCCTTTAATTGTTGCAAAAAATGACTCCAACTCCCATCTTCTTTACTTTAGGTACTAAGAACCACCTTACCAGCGGATTTCTCTTTACTGTGCCAGGGAACATAAGTTAATAGTAAAATCAGAAAGAAAATCTGATGTTTTTGACTTGAAATGACAAACAGTAAATCAAGTTTTTAGAATAGTTTATTTGAATAACAATAGAGTATCATGGGAAAAAGATGAAGAAATCGAACATTATACATGTAAAGTAAATCCAATTTTTAATTTGATCGAACAACATATTGGATTCTGTTCATTGGTCACATCTGTATTTGTTTAAGATATTCAATTAAAACATTGCAGAGAAATATCTATTGATGAGCAAATACAACGCCGAATCACAAGTAAAATCTCTGCTGGTTCAGTACAATGTGTATTCCTATAGACATGATTATGACAGTGGTTGGTAGGTATACAGGGAATCATGTAATGTGTAGTGATGTGTTTTTATTAGGGTGATGGCTTGTGAGGAAATATCTGAACACAACATGAATAATGGATAAAAGTAGCGTCCTTGTGTCTACCAGTAAACAGTCTGAGATGTGGATATGTGGCACAAGAAATCTGCTCCCTGTGAATGGTGAAATTAAAATCTATGGGGTTTGGATTTTAAAGTGAAATCAGACATGTGTAGTACGGTGCTTTATGGTTAAAGGCTTTTCTGGCTTTCTAAAATAGATGCCATATCCTTAGAAGAGGCTGTCATTGTGAGATCAGTGGGATTTTAGTTTTCGATAAGCTATGTGAAGGTACTTGTGTCTTTATGGTTTATGCTGTACCATATAAGCACAGCTCTATGCCTTTAATTATTTATATTTTTGCTATTGTGTTGGGGGGTTGTGGTGGTGGTGGACATTTTTGTAATATACTTTATTAACCTAACTTCTTTTTCAATAGAAAACAGGCTTTAAAGATTCCAATAGCAATGCTCCAACTGAGCCTTAGGTAAAGCAATGATTGCAGTGAAAGCCATGGTGGAAACCAGTTGAGTTCATCTGGCCACTACCATGAGTGGGTCTGCTGTTTGCATGTCTGCTATGGAAATCCTGCAGTGGACCCATCTGGGTGCCTGTAGCCTTATGAAGTTCAGCAGCAGTTAGTTCACAGAATTGTATAACACAGTAGTTACTGAAAAACCTTTCGTGGACCGGAGCCCCTCATGGCAAGAAAACGTGGAGGAAAAAGTGTGGTTTTACAATCACAGCAAAGTGAATGGGATTCTAGTGTATCGCATCCCCACTTTGCTGGAAAATACACGCAGCAGACATGGTTTTGGAAATTGCAGCGTGTCAATTATACTTAGGATGTGCTGATGGTTTCCCTATAGGTATAGATGAAGCAGAAAGCCTGCGAAGGAAACCTCTAATCTTTTTGTGAAAAACACTGCTGGTCACCACATGGGGCCATAGCTCAAAAGTCAGAGAAACTATATTTGATGGCAAATGAGTGATTGGCAGAGGAAAAATGAATGTCCTGCAAAAGCGACCTATGACAGATGAGCGATATGTGTGTAAAGTTATCAGATATGTTTAGTCTTGGGTCATTATTTAGTCAATAATATTGTTCAGATTTTACCCCTAATATTTAGTTATACCTAGTATACCATATAAAACCATAAAAAGGAGCTTTGATTTTTGGAACAGCAATACAATATGCCATGCCACAATTTCACAAGTAGATTTAGTGCATTCTTTAGATCTCGGTCCTGAAGTGAAGATCTGTGTCTGCCATCTTCCTCTTGTAGTCTTCATCAAACTGTTCATTTTGAGCTACAGTGAAATGGTTCTTCCAGTCCCCGACAATACCTTATTGAGAGCAAAATATGGCATATTACATCATTTAATAGTAATAAAGGTCTCCTGTCATCAGATTCATGCTAGGAAGAGATCTGCAATACGGTAGTGTCACAAAGAACACGATCCATTGTAATGAGGAAGCCTGATGTCATTTATATCCATGGTTAGGGCAGCCTAAATCTGCTGACAGGTCACTTTTAAATCTTGGGCAAGTTTAGGCAACCTACAAGATTTAAGGCAGGGAACGTGACCCTTCTTTGCTAAGTAGTCACTTGGTACAGAACCACGCCGCTTTAACCATAAGGCCAACGCATAGGGCAGCTGCATCGGGCCCTATGATTGCGGCGGCCTCCTCAGCCACCCCAGATCAAGCGGGACAGTCCCACATTAAGGGTACTCTTCCAAGCAACAGGCAGTGATTTCAACAGATCCATGGATCTGCAGGTCCGTGGGAACTAGGTTTGGTGAGTATTTTTTTTTTCTAAATGGTGGTTGAAATTAAATTATAGGTGGAGGAACATTGTGGGTCCCACTTTCAAAAAGTTTGTACAGGGACCCCAATGTATTTAAATGGTTCTGTACAGAGCCATACAGACTAGGTGTGCCATTGTATTGTGTTCTGCCAGGTATCATATACAGTATACAGAACATATTTCCCCTGGAAGCAATTCCTTTAGGGCAAAATCCCGATGTTCATACAATCTGACAGTATGCTACAAAATCCCATATGCTTTCTAATGACGCAAGCATGAAAGGTACTGTAAGTTACTCAGTAAGTAGGTTGTGCACAGAAAATATAATTGTGTTCACAAGGCCTCAGTCACTAATAGATCCTCTTTAAAGGGAGTCTGTTAGCACCAAAAACATTATGAAACCAGCCCTAGTACTTTACACTGCTCAGAGCCCTGAGCTCAATGCTATTCTTTGTAGAATGGCTTTTTCCTATTGACAAAAAACAGTTTTTTACTCCTATACAAATAAGCTAAGAGTGTATCGGCGGCATTCTCTGAGGCGGCTGAGCATCACAGCAAAATCTCTCTCTCACTCGATACCTTTCCAGCAGCGATGACATAATCAGAGCATTCCTCCGCCTCCTTATGATGATGCTCAGCCCCAGAACACTCCCCCTCTTTTTGTAGGAATAAAAAGCTTTTTGTCAAAATTAAACAACCATTCTACAAACAAATCCTATCACTGAGCTCAGGGCTCTGAGCATTACAAGGTGCTGGGGCTGGTTTAATAATATTTTTGCTGCTGACAGACTCCCTTTAAGTCAGGGCCATTAGTGCAGTAGGTTAGTCCCTGTGAACTTGCTGATGATTCGTTGATGTGCTGCGGCTATTTTAGATAAATTAGCATTATATTCAAATGAGCTACAATGTCTCCCTGCGCCGCCCAGCGCAAGTCTTACCTTTTCTCATGAAAGGAGATATAGTCTGGTTCATAAACTCCGTCGGTATAGTTTTATAATTGGCCATGTCATTGTCTTTCATGACCTCAAAAGACGTGAGATAAACAATCTTATCCACAATGGCCTCACTCATCTCTTTTCCCAGGAATTGCAGAATCTTCTTAATTTCTTTCTTTGGATTCTGTAATGATAAATTATTGATAAATGAATGATAAAATTGTTCTCAATCAGTAATTGATAATGACGTCATTGACCTGACGATAAGTCACTGTAAGACCTCTGACATACAAGTATATTGCCTCTGCGTACATACAACCAGCTAAGGTAATAAAACCATGATTTTATTAATATAATAAAATACAGTAAACAAAGTACACGAAGTAGAAAAAGGGGGAAAAACGAACAATACCCAAACCCAATGGAAAGGGGACTATAGGATGATAAACATATACATAACCAAGGTCCCAATAAACGTTTGTGTATAAGGGCAATATTGGTGGGTTAATGTAACCACATACATCAGTATCACTATGAAATCACGAGAAGTATAAACATATGTATAAATACACCAACAAGCCTGATAGAAATACAAACAAGGGACTACTTATCAAGGATATTACCTATACAACCAGAACCATAGGGACCCTTGACAAAGCCCATTTTTGGGCGAAACGTATGTCGGGTGGTCGCAGTTCCCTATGGTTTTGGTTGTATAGGTACTATCCTCCAAGTATCTTTATTATGGATATGCCTGGTGGATATGCCTGCTGTGTCATGTCAGGACCCCAGGGAGGGCGGCATTTTTGATTACCTAAGCCAGTCCAGGACAAGCTGTCCTGGACTGGCTTAGCACCGAGCGGTGGATTGGGGAGGCCACTGAAGCAGCGCTGCTCCAGCAGCCTCCCCTCACGCTCAGGCAGAGAGCAGGTCATCTCCGTGCCTGCTCTCTGCCTGCGAACAGTACTAAGTCCGCCCCTTCGCTAACCCCGCCCCCTCCGCTCAGCCACGCCCGCTCCGCCCCCTTTCTGTCGTTCGTCTCGGGCGGCAAAAGGGGAAGGTTCACCCCTGGGCCCAGCCATTGGTCTACTGACCCGAACTTACTACATTGTAGATCCATACAGTGCTGTGAGTTCAGATCACCAGACCAAGACACATATCCGTATTAAGAACATTTGTATACAGAAGGTTCAAGCCATACACTTGTTTGTAAGAGTTCTTATACAAAGTATGCTTCTAACCTGATTCTATTAGGGCATATAATAGAGCTGTGGCTAGATTACCCATCATCCAGGGCAAAGGTTCAGCTCACTGATCTTCCTCTCTATCTACATACATAGAAGTGGTTCTTGGCGTCCGCCCTTTACAACCAGCACCAAGAGCACATGCCCCAGTTGTCTCCTCCTAGTGATAACCCTGCTTATAGATTTCATAAAAGTGACTGTCAGTTAGACCTGAGCTGTCTCTGCTTTACATTGTCAGCCATTCATTATAATGGGCACACATGTCAATATTCCCAGTGATAACAGCTGATCACAGGGAGAGGAAAGACTCAAATATATAAATTGTAATATATGAACAATTGAATCTAAAATGACAATGATCTATATGTAATTATTATTTATTGCAAAATTTACCTCTTTCATATCTTCATAGAATATATACAGGATTTTGTGGTCATGTCTCTTTTCCCACCAGCCTTTAACGTTATCATACCAAGAACTATAGCACACTAAGGCAAAATAGCAAATGTCAGACTGGCTATAGTGATACATTTTATATAATATTGCTTCTGTAGAATCATTATATTGTATCTTACCATTAGCTTTCACATAGTTATCTAAGAATACATCCCAGGGTCCTGGATCAGGCATAGCACTGGACATTTTGTGGAGATAATAATATGATACTGCCACATCTTTAGCATTTCTTGCAACATAAATAACCTGTTTGAAAGATAAAAAAAAATACATATTTTTTTATTTATAAAACCAAACTAGCTTTTGCCCACGACTTTGTCTGCGTGTTGTTGGCGTTGATGATCTTCCTGCTCTGTTGTTTTGGCAGCTCTCAAGCTGACCTGCCACTGAACTTGTTCCTTGTGCCATGCCTGTGATTGTTTAAGCATCTCAGCAGCTTGCTGGGACGCCATATAATGAGCCTGTTGTTGGCGTCGATGATCTGCCTTCTCCAGCATTTCAGCTGCTCTAAGATGCGCTTGACGCCTAGCTTGCTCAATTCTCCTCAGCTCTGCTCGAGAAGTGTTTTGACATCTGGCTACCTTCACAGCTCTCGTTTTTTGAGACAAGTTAGATTTTTGTTTTCCCGGCATGTTTGAGATAGGAAAACCCCTTTAATCCAAAATAGCAGTTTCCCAATTTTAGTGTCTCAGCACTCTGCCTGCAGTATCTGCTTCTCACATCCTGTAGTTCTTTCCCCCCTCCTTCCTCTGGCTTAACGGGACACAGAACACTTATGCAGATCAGATAATATGCAGAAGCTTCTACAGAACGAACTCGGTGCTATCTGTGTGTTTACATAGAGAGATAACAGAGCAGGCTTTATCACCAAACTGCAGTTAGCTGAATGATTGTCCTGCTGGTAAAAAACTGTTTAATATCAGTAGGATACATAAATTGATAACAGTCGTGAAGCCAAGTCATTTACTGGGATAAAAAGTATCCTATGTGTTAATTGAGGTTACAAACTACGTACCAAATTTCATCTAAATACGTTCAGCCGTTTTTTGCGTGATTGAGTAACAAACATACAAACGTTCACATTTATAATATCAGTAGGATGACATTTGTTATTCTGCAGATTAAATCCAGAAATTCCAGATTAAATCCCGAATTCAGCAATAATATCTAAGACCACTCTTAACTAAAATTGTACAGAATAAAAAGAATAAGTCGTAAAGTACCATATATACTCGAGTATAAACCGACCCGAATATAAGCAGAGGCCCCTAATTTTACCGCAAAAAAACTGGGAAAACTTATTGACTCGAGTATAAGGGGAGGGGGGGGGGGGGAATGCAGCAGCTACTGGAAAATTTCAAAAATTAAAATGGTCGTAGTTTTTGGGTGCAGTAGTTGCTGGGTGCTGGGGAAGAGGAGGGGGTGTTTTGGTTGTCTGTCTGCCCCTTCCCTGAGCTTGAGGACTGTTCCCCCCCCCCCCCATTTGTAATTCAGCCTGGCTCAATATAGGGCATCTGCAGTGCTCCTATTAACCCCTTCCTAAGAGAACAGGAGCACTGCATATCCCCTATATTCAGTAGACTGGGCACTGTCAGACACAGGGATACCTAATGTGTAAGTGTTTCACAGTCATTTTCTACTTTTATATGTATTCCAGGGAAAGAAGGGATTTACAACTTCTATTTATTTTATTTCTTTATTATTATTTTTTTAAGCTTCTTTTTTTCCCCACTATTTTATGGGAGATTCTATACATTACTATTGTAGCTGGTCAAACCCCCCCCCCCCCCCCCCTCCAAAAAAAATATTTTTTTTTTCTTGTTTGACTCGAGTATAAGCCGAGGGGTTTTTTTTCAGCACAAAAACTGTGCTGAAAAACTTGGCTTATACTCAAGTATATACGGTATATCTATTGTTTGAAATGTTATTCTTACACCTACTAACTTCTCAGTTTTGCTGTGTAGATGAAAACAAGATAACCGTGGAGCAGTGGATGAAATGTAAAGATTGGGAGTTCTCAGTAGTTGATACCTTTTATAATGGCTAACAAAAAATGATGACATATTGTGAGCTTTTGGAACTAGTCAATTCCTTTATCAGGCTGGTATAACACAATATCTGAAGGCAAGCACATTTATACAGGAATACAGTGTTTGATGCACCATTGATGGAAAGCAGTAGAAGCAAATAAACACATAAGTCCAAAAAAAAAAATAAAAAAATAGTCAGTTCACAGAAAGGCTCTCTGAGTTTTATGATTCCCTTGATCAGTGATTTGGTGTCTAGTCGTTGTCACTGATCAAGGAATCCCTGAACGGAATACTGAACATAGATGTGAGACGGGCCTAATACAAAAAGAACTGTCAATCAGCCTGTGTGGTTCGAGTAAAGATAATGATAATAAAAAAAATATTAAAATTTGTATTAGTAAAAGAAATAAATTTGTCACGAAAAATGGCCTGAGCCGTCAAATTGACTTGAAGGAGTTACAAAACTGAAATATGTGACTTTTTAACAGCAGGGTTTTCTTTTGTTTTTTGTTTTTTTTACAAGTGTCATTTATCGCCACCCTCCCCACTTTCCATAATGGTGGCTTAGTACAGGGCCATCATCCATGCTCGATTCATCATAATTTACACCAATTTCCTACATTAGCAGTTGCAATATGAATTAATCATCATGAGATTTATAATACCATGAGTAATCTTGGAATATATGGTTACCTTCACGTCCTTCTCCCAAAAGGAGGCAGGCATCAAATGGATGGGAAGATGGGTTTTCACCAGTCTTGGGAATGCTGCAGCATTAAGTTGATCTATACCTGTTAGAGTGACCAGGATTCATAATAAATTTATGTAATGTGATGTATCCTAAATATATAGACATTGGAGAGATTTGTACAGCAGCGCAGGGTATTGCAGCTTTGTCCTGTTCACTTGACTAGCACAAAGTTGCATTACCATACACCACCATTAGCAGCCAGGCTGTGTGCAGGTCCTCAGGCTGGAGGAAACACTGTACAGGTTGCGGCATTAACACAATCACTAGGGCTCTTTCCTTAGCAGATTGTTGGGGGTGCCAAAAACTGGCCAGCACCAAGTTGATATTCATGGCCATCAGTATCCTAATTCTTAAAAAGGCATTCAAGATATTCTTTATTATTACCTGAAGGCATTCCTGGAACGCATAACTCTAGAAATGGTACACGATTATATATAGCATCTCGGCGAGCTTTTACTTCATCTCCGTCACAATAAATCAAATCAACAATTTCACTTGTCCACGTATTGCCTAAAAGAAACAAAAACAACTGTATCATGATGAACATCTAAGTACTTAAAGAGGTTGTCCGGCCCAAAATACATATTTCATGTTGACAGCCGTCAGCCAGGGGTGAACTTGCCTTTTTCGCTGCCCGAGGCGGATGACAGAAAGCCCCCCCCCCAGGAGGAGGGAGCGGAGCGGAGGGGGTGGGGCGGAGCGGCCTTAGCAGGCAGAGAGCAGGCACGGAGAGGACCTGCTTTCTGCCTGAGCGTGAGGGGAGGCAGAGTAGATTTAGTGCATTCTTTAGATCTCGGTCCTGAAGTGAAGATCTGTGTCTGCCATCTTCCTCTTGTAGTCTTCATCAAACTGTTCATTTTGAGCTACAGTGAAATGGTTCTTCCAGTCCCCGACAATACCTTATTGAGAGCAAAATATGGCATATTACATCATTTAATAGTAATAAAGGTCTCCTGTCATCAGATTCATGCTAGGAAGAGATCTGCAATACGGTAGTGTCACAAAGAACACGATCCATTGTAATGAGGAAGCCTGATGTCATTTATATCCATGGTTAGGGCAGCCTAAATCTGCTGACAGGTCACTTTTAAATCTTGGGCAAGTTTAGGCAACCTACAAGATTTAAGGCAGGGAACGTGACCCTTCTTTGCTAAGTAGTCACTTGGTACAGAACCACGCCGCTTTAACCATAAGGCCAACGCATAGGGCAGCTGCATCGGGCCCTATGATTGCGGCGGCCTCCTCAGCCACCCCAGATCAAGCGGGACAGTCCCACATTAAGGGTACTCTTCCAAGCAACAGGCAGTGATTTCAACAGATCCATGGATCTGCAGGTCCGTGGGAACTAGGTTTGGTGAGTATTTTTTTTTTCTAAATGGTGGTTGAAATTAAATTATAGGTGGAGGAACATTGTGGGTCCCACTTTCAAAAAGTTTGTACAGGGACCCCAATGTATTTAAATGGTTCTGTACAGAGCCATACAGACTAGGTGTGCCATTGTATTGTGTTCTGCCAGGTATCATATACAGTATACAGAACATATTTCCCCTGGAAGCAATTCCTTTAGGGCAAAATCCCGATGTTCATACAATCTGACAGTATGCTACAAAATCCCATATGCTTTCTAATGACGCAAGCATGAAAGGTACTGTAAGTTACTCAGTAAGTAGGTTGTGCACAGAAAATATAATTGTGTTCACAAGGCCTCAGTCACTAATAGATCCTCTTTAAAGGGAGTCTGTTAGCACCAAAAACATTATGAAACCAGCCCTAGTACTTTACACTGCTCAGAGCCCTGAGCTCAATGCTATTCTTTGTAGAATGGCTTTTTCCTATTGACAAAAAACAGTTTTTTACTCCTATACAAATAAGCTAAGAGTGTATCGGCGGCATTCTCTGAGGCGGCTGAGCATCACAGCAAAATCTCTCTCTCACTCGATACCTTTCCAGCAGCGATGACATAATCAGAGCATTCCTCCGCCTCCTTATGATGATGCTCAGCCCCAGAACACTCCCCCTCTTTTTGTAGGAATAAAAAGCTTTTTGTCAAAATTAAACAACCATTCTACAAACAAATCCTATCACTGAGCTCAGGGCTCTGAGCATTACAAGGTGCTGGGGCTGGTTTAATAATATTTTTGCTGCTGACAGACTCCCTTTAAGTCAGGGCCATTAGTGCAGTAGGTTAGTCCCTGTGAACTTGCTGATGATTCGTTGATGTGCTGCGGCTATTTTAGATAAATTAGCATTATATTCAAATGAGCTACAATGTCTCCCTGCGCCGCCCAGCGCAAGTCTTACCTTTTCTCATGAAAGGAGATATAGTCTGGTTCATAAACTCCGTCGGTATAGTTTTATAATTGGCCATGTCATTGTCTTTCATGACCTCAAAAGACGTGAGATAAACAATCTTATCCACAATGGCCTCACTCATCTCTTTTCCCAGGAATTGCAGAATCTTCTTAATTTCTTTCTTTGGATTCTGTAATGATAAATTATTGATAAATGAATGATAAAATTGTTCTCAATCAGTAATTGATAATGACGTCATTGACCTGACGATAAGTCACTGTAAGACCTCTGACATACAAGTATATTGCCTCTGCGTACATACAACCAGCTAAGGTAATAAAACCATGATTTTATTAATATAATAAAATACAGTAAACAAAGTACACGAAGTAGAAAAAGGGGGAAAAACGAACAATACCCAAACCCAATGGAAAGGGGACTATAGGATGATAAACATATACATAACCAAGGTCCCAATAAACGTTTGTGTATAAGGGCAATATTGGTGGGTTAATGTAACCACATACATCAGTATCACTATGAAATCACGAGAAGTATAAACATATGTATAAATACACCAACAAGCCTGATAGAAATACAAACAAGGGACTACTTATCAAGGATATTACCTATACAACCAGAACCATAGGGACCCTTGACAAAGCCCATTTTTGGGCGAAACGTATGTCGGGTGGTCGCAGTTCCCTATGGTTTTGGTTGTATAGGTACTATCCTCCAAGTATCTTTATTATGGATATGCCTGGTGGATATGCCTGCTGTGTCATGTCAGGACCCCAGGGAGGGCGGCATTTTTGATTACCTAAGCCAGTCCAGGACAAGCTGTCCTGGACTGGCTTAGCACCGAGCGGTGGATTGGGGAGGCCACTGAAGCAGCGCTGCTCCAGCAGCCTCCCCTCACGCTCAGGCAGAGAGCAGGTCATCTCCGTGCCTGCTCTCTGCCTGCGAACAGTACTAAGTCCGCCCCTTCGCTAACCCCGCCCCCTCCGCTCAGCCACGCCCGCTCCGCCCCCTTTCTGTCGTTCGTCTCGGGCGGCAAAAGGGGAAGGTTCACCCCTGGGCCCAGCCATTGGTCTACTGACCCGAACTTACTACATTGTAGATCCATACAGTGCTGTGAGTTCAGATCACCAGACCAAGACACATATCCGTATTAAGAACATTTGTATACAGAAGGTTCAAGCCATACACTTGTTTGTAAGAGTTCTTATACAAAGTATGCTTCTAACCTGATTCTATTAGGGCATATAATAGAGCTGTGGCTAGATTACCCATCATCCAGGGCAAAGGTTCAGCTCACTGATCTTCCTCTCTATCTACATACATAGAAGTGGTTCTTGGCGTCCGCCCTTTACAACCAGCACCAAGAGCACATGCCCCAGTTGTCTCCTCCTAGTGATAACCCTGCTTATAGATTTCATAAAAGTGACTGTCAGTTAGACCTGAGCTGTCTCTGCTTTACATTGTCAGCCATTCATTATAATGGGCACACATGTCAATATTCCCAGTGATAACAGCTGATCACAGGGAGAGGAAAGACTCAAATATATAAATTGTAATATATGAACAATTGAATCTAAAATGACAATGATCTATATGTAATTATTATTTATTGCAAAATTTACCTCTTTCATATCTTCATAGAATATATACAGGATTTTGTGGTCATGTCTCTTTTCCCACCAGCCTTTAACGTTATCATACCAAGAACTATAGCACACTAAGGCAAAATAGCAAATGTCAGACTGGCTATAGTGATACATTTTATATAATATTGCTTCTGTAGAATCATTATATTGTATCTTACCATTAGCTTTCACATAGTTATCTAAGAATACATCCCAGGGTCCTGGATCAGGCATAGCACTGGACATTTTGTGGAGATAATAATATGATACTGCCACATCTTTAGCATTTCTTGCAACATAAATAACCTGTTTGAAAGATAAAAAAAAATACATATTTTTTTATTTATAAAACCAAACTAGCTTTTGCCCACGACTTTGTCTGCGTGTTGTTGGCGTTGATGATCTTCCTGCTCTGTCGTTTTGGCAGCTCTCAAGCTGACCTGCCACTGAACTTGTTCCTTGTGCCATGCCTGTGATTGTTTAAGCATCTCAGCAGCTTGCTGGGACGCCATATAATGAGCCTGTTGTTGGCGTCGATGATCTGCCTTCTCCAGCATTTCAGCTGCTCTAAGATGCGCTTGACGCCTAGCTTGCTCAATTCTCCTCAGCTCTGCTCGAGAAGTGTTTTGACATCTGGCTACCTTCACAGCTCTCGTTTTTTGAGACAAGTTAGATTTTTGTTTTCCCGGCATGTTTGAGATAGGAAAACCCCTTTAATCCAAAATAGCAGTTTCCCAATTTTAGTGTCTCAGCACTCTGCCTGCAGTATCTGCTTCTCACATCCTGTAGTTCTTTCCCCCCTCCTTCCTCTGGCTTAACGGGACACAGAACACTTATGCAGATCAGATAATATGCAGAAGCTTCTACAGAACGAACTCGGTGCTATCTGTGTGTTTACATAGAGAGATAACAGAGCAGGCTTTATCACCAAACTGCAGTTAGCTGAATGATTGTCCTGCTGGTAAAAAACTGTTTAATATCAGTAGGATACATAAATTGATAACAGTCGTGAAGCCAAGTCATTTACTGGGATAAAAAGTATCCTATGTGTTAATCGAGGTTACAAACTACGTACCAAATTTCATCTAAATACGTTCAGCCGTTTTTTGCGTGATTGAGTAACAAACATACAAACGTTCACATTTATAATATCAGTAGGATGACATTTGTTATTCTGCAGATTAAATCCAGAAATTCCAGATTAAATCCTGAATTCAGCAATAATATCTAAGACCACTCTTAACTAAAATTGTACAGAATAAAAAGAATAAGTCGTAAAGTACCATATATACTCGAGTATAAACCGACCCGAATATAAGCAGAGGCCCCTAATTTTACCGCAAAAAAACTGGGAAAACTTATTGACTCGAGTATAAGGGGAGGGGGGGGGGGGGAATGCAGCAGCTACTGGAAAATTTCAAAAATTAAAATGGTCGTAGTTTTTGGGTGCAGTAGTTGCTGGGTGCTGGGGAAGAGGAGGGGGTGTTTTGGTTGTCTGTCTGCCCCTTCCCTGAGCTTGAGGACTGTTCCCCCCCCCCCCCATTTGTAATTCAGCCTGGCTCAATATAGGGCATCTGCAGTGCTCCTATTAACCCCTTCCTAAGAGAACAGGAGCACTGCATATCCCCTATATTCAGTAGACTGGGCACTGTCAGACACAGGGATACCTAATGTGTAAGTGTTTCACAGTCATTTTCTACTTTTATATGTATTCCAGGGAAAGAAGGGATTTACAACTTCTATTTATTTTATTTCTTTATTATTATTTTTTTAAGCTTCTTTTTTTCCCCACTATTTTATGGGAGATTCTATACATTACTATTGTAGCTGGTCAAACCCCCCCCCCCCCCCCCCCCTCCAAAAAAAATATTTTTTTTTTCTTGTTTGACTCGAGTATAAGCCGAGGGGTTTTTTTTCAGCACAAAAACTGTGCTGAAAAACTTGGCTTATACTCAAGTATATACGGTATATCTATTGTTTGAAATGTTATTCTTACACCTACTAACTTCTCAGTTTTGCTGTGTAGATGAAAACAAGATAACCGTGGAGCAGTGGATGAAATGTAAAGATTGGGAGTTCTCAGTAGTTGATACCTTTTATAATGGCTAACAAAAAATGATGACATATTGTGAGCTTTTGGAACTAGTCAATTCCTTTATCAGGCTGGTATAACACAATATCTGAAGGCAAGCACATTTATACAGGAATACAGTGTTTGATGCACCATTGATGGAAAGCAGTAGAAGCAAATAAACACATAAGTCCAAAAAAAAAAATAAAAAAATAGTCAGTTCACAGAAAGGCTCTCTGAGTTTTATGATTCCCTTGATCAGTGATTTGGTGTCTAGTCGTTGTCACTGATCAAGGAATCCCTGAACGGAATACTGAACATAGATGTGAGACGGGCCTAATACAAAAAGAACTGTCAATCAGCCTGTGTGGTTCGAGTAAAGATAATGATAATAAAAAAAATATTAAAATTTGTATTAGTAAAAGAAATAAATTTGTCACGAAAAATGGCCTGAGCCGTCAAATTGACTTGAAGGAGTTACAAAACTGAAATATGTGACTTTTTAACAGCAGGGTTTTCTTTTGTTTTTTGTTTTTTTTACAAGTGTCATTTATCGCCACCCTCCCCACTTTCCATAATGGTGGCTTAGTACAGGGCCATCATCCATGCTCGATTCATCATAATTTACACCAATTTCCTACATTAGCAGTTGCAATATGAATTAATCATCATGAGATTTATAATACCATGAGTAATCTTGGAATATATGGTTACCTTCACGTCCTTCTCCCAAAAGGAGGCAGGCATCAAATGGATGGGAAGATGGGTTTTCACCAGTCTTGGGAATGCTGCAGCATTAAGTTGATCTATACCTGTTAGAGTGACCAGGATTCATAATAAATTTATGTAATGTGATGTATCCTAAATATATAGACATTGGAGAGATTTGTACAGCAGCGCAGGGTATTGCAGCTTTGTCCTGTTCACTTGACTAGCACAAAGTTGCATTACCATACACCACCATTAGCAGCCAGGCTGTGTGCAGGTCCTCAGGCTGGAGGAAACACTGTACAGGTTGCGGCATTAACACAATCACTAGGGCTCTTTCCTTAGCAGATTGTTGGGGGTGCCAAAAACTGGCCAGCACCAAGTTGATATTCATGGCCATCAGTATCCTAATTCTTAAAAAGGCATTCAAGATATTCTTTATTATTACCTGAAGGCATTCCTGGAACGCATAACTCTAGAAATGGTACACGATTATATATAGCATCTCGGCGAGCTTTTACTTCATCTCCGTCACAATAAATCAAATCAACAATTTCACTTGTCCACGTATTGCCTAAAAGAAACAAAAACAACTGTATCATGATGAACATCTAAGTACTTAAAGAGGTTGTCCGGCCCAAAATACATATTTCATGTTGACAGCCGTCAGCCAGGGGTGAACTTGCCTTTTTCGCTGCCCGAGGCGGATGACAGAAAGCCCCCCCCCCAGGAGGAGGGAGCGGAGCGGAGGGGGTGGGGCGGAGCGGCCTTAGCAGGCAGAGAGCAGGCACGGAGAGGACCTGCTTTCTGCCTGAGCGTGAGGGGAGGCCGCTGGAGCTTGTCCTGGACTGGCTTAGGTGAGCAAAAATGCCGCCCTCCCTGGGGCCCTGGTATAGCGCCACCTGAAGCGGTCGCTTCAGGTCGCCTCATGGGAGGTGCGGCGCTGCCGTCAGCATGGAATCTGTCAGGTTCTGAATAGTTCAAGTTCTGAATAGGATTTTCTAAGTTGTATTACCACATTTCGGATAAGCTGCAATAACCACGTCATCGGGACGGGCCTGAAATTTTTCCACATTTTCAAAGTTCTCAGCTATATGTTCAGTCAGTAGAAGTCCATGTACAGGAACCAGTGTCTGAGATGAAGCCACGTCCATTGTTGAGAAACTAGTAGCCACGATCAAAGTTGCATATCAAAACAGAGATGCTCTTCCCAAGTTATGAAATGTGACGGCCATTGTTTTCACTCTGAACAAAGAAAAATAGTTATCTTAATTTTTTTTTTCCTGATAAATCAATGCATGAGAGCCTGGTACAAGCAGCCAAAACTATCAATTAACCCGCTCTTCACTACTCATTGACTCATTGTGACAGTAGAACATGAACAGACATCCCTATAGACATGCCAAATTGACCAAAGTGACTCGGGGGCTGTGTACTGGTTCTAATCATACTTTTTTTTTTTTTTTATATCTCAAAAAAGTAAGTTCTGATAGACTTCGTGGATACCCCCTTTAATGTAGGTTTTGAATATAGTGGGTGTCACGCATTCACCACCATTTTATTAGACTCTTTGTGACTACCAAAGAGAAATTCAGCACTTAGCTATCTTCAGGAGTCAACAAAATCAGCACGAAGGTAAATATAAATAAATTATAAAATGTAAAGGGGTTGTCCCGTTATGAATACATGTTAAGGGTACAATTGCTGGGGGTTTGACAGCAGGGGACAGTGGGCCGAAAGTCCCCCTACAGCCTCCTTGTGAATGGAGCTCCAGTGGGCTTATGTGAACGGCGCTCTATTCACTTCTATTGGACTGCGGAAGCATTATAGTTTTGGCAGCCCCATGGAAAAGAATGGAGCACGGGTCAGAGAAGTTCACTGGCACTCCATTCCCAAGCATCCGGTAGAGGGATTTTCAGTCCCCCATCCTCTGGATCACTGGGGGATTTGGTGATCGAACCCCCAGCAATCGGACACCTATCCCTTGTCCTGTGGATAGAGGATAAGTGTCCATAATGGGACAACCCCTTTAACATATAATAATTAAATGAAAACATGGCCGCCATATTAACTCACAAACAGAAATACCCAATTTTATCAAGAGGCCCCACCAACTGTGTCTTCATATGGAATACTCTCAGACATACATAAATATCGGCTGTATTTTACCCAATTATCATGGTGAAATAGGGTCCTCAAACTCTATATGGTGTTCATTGGGTGGCAACTGCAGAGATCCACACAGGTAAAGGGCCCCATCCATGGGAGTCACCAAACCAAAGAGGTCTTACCAACTGATCCTTTTGGGTCCTAGAAGCCTCATCCTGTGCCCCAAATAGCTCTCTCACTAACAAGGGCAGTACCCAATCTCTCCCTTTCATAAATGCCCTATAAAACCCGATCCAAAAACACTGGTACTCATCAGGGGACTTTCAATATTTCTATAAAGTTTTAAAGGTCCTCTCTGATGAGTATTAGAACAGCATTTTTCCAGATGAAATACATATCAAAACAGGATTCTATAGGGTATTGCTGTAAGTAAAGAGTCATCTATGTGCTTGTATCGACTTCGGACTTCTTGTTTGATTACAGATGGGATAATATTCACACACAGCAAGAATTCTTTTTGACTGTTTTCATAGATTCATGCATTTGCCAGTTGTTTCCAGTCCAGGGTTCCTGGTCCCTTATATTTTGGTCACCTACGCTTTCTTTAGCTGTTTGTTATTGTACAGTTACTCCTAGCAGAATTACATAAATAGAAACCAGTATTAGTAGTAATGGATAGGGAGGGGGGGGGCAGACTGCTCCTGACTGTACACGCCTACTTCCTCAGAGACAAAATGCAAAATGTGCTTCAGCCATGACGTGATTTTTAGCAGAAGAAAAACTGATGAGACACAATGTATGAAGGCTTATGCAGTCATAGATCAGACTATCCAGCAAGACACTGCACACTGCCTTTCATAAAAATGCAGGTGCCCTTTAATTCATTGGATGCATGACTATTCCACATAGTCATTACTTTTCAGTTTCAGACTTATAACCTGCATTACTGAGTTATTGTGGTTGCCCTTTCACCTGCAAGGCTATAGGATAGTTCACCTCAGAGTTCTCATAATAGACCCAAGTCCAATATATTTCTTTCTTTAATCTTTATAGATTATGTGCAAGCAAACAAAGTGCTTAGATATTGGTGTACAAGGTTCATGTTTCCATGCCTTCCATTATTGGCTCTTTTGAAGTAAAACTCACCATACATAGGTAGGCCTTTGGCAGACATCTGTCTGATCTACACTCTACATGGGAGTCTATGGGCAGGAGATTTTCCCAGTGACTGTAAAGAAAAAAACTGTGTTGCAGATTGGGCAGATATGGGCTTCTCTGAAAGATGTGTGCCATAAATGCACCAAAACATGGCCATTTTTTTTTTGTCAGAAACTAAACCAAATAATAGGGGGTATACACTTAAAGGGATTGTCCAGGAGACAGACTAACCACTGAAGAGGCCAGGGGAAGTGTAACATTACAAAAAAAAAAACAAAAAAAAACAAAAACCACACACTCTCACCTGTTCCTGGTGCCGCCACTGTTAGTTTGGTATTGCGCCATGCCCTTGCCACTAGAAGTCCTAAGCCCCTCCTCCTGCTTCCTCCATGGTTTGTCCAATTCCTGGACACCCCCTTTAAACTATGTAGACTATGCAGTCTAGAGATGCGCCAGATTTTTCATCCACTGTGATAAGTCTGGCACATTTTAAGAATTCATTATGAATTAGGCACTTTTCCCTGGTGCCCTTAGGGCCCCTTCACACGGCGTAAGCGCGCCACTCATTTAGACACGTATACAAGTGTCCGACTACGGCGCTTCCAAACAGAGCCCATTGATTTCAATGGGAAGCGCGCATATATGCCGATATACGCTGTGTGAAGGGGCCCTTATACCTAGGTGAAAATCTACAGGGGCTCCAGAACTGTCATGGATTTGGTCAAAATTTGTTGAAAGGTGGTGAGCGGTGAGGCTATTGCAACTATGTTATGCACAACATTACTTACTACTAAGGCTGAAGCCCCATGTTGCAGAAACGCAGTATTTTTTGTCGCAAATTTTGTTGCGTTTTTTTTTGAGCCAAAGCCAAGAATTGCTACAAAAGGAATTGGAAATATATACAGGATCATTGGCTCAAAATATAATTCCTAGTGGCTGCCTGCCTGCATTTCTAGGAGCCAGAGATTGGATAATAATACCACCTTTCAGATGTTTTGTCCAAGTGATAATATTAATGTAATATAAAGTTTTAGGAAACACCTGTGACACAGCGCATATGTAAAAGATAAGGACACAAGTAAATTTGATTGTCACTTTGAAATTACTGAGTCTATATGTGTTAAGGGGTTAAATGGAGTCCTAGCAACCTACAGTGTCTGACACACATTTTGAGGCATTTTGCATTTCGGTTCAGGCCAAATTGAAATCTTGGTCTTAATTGGCTGAATCCAAAATGAAAAGGAATTTGCCATTGATCTGGGGGTTCACCTCAGCCTATTAAGTCGCGGGATGCACTGTATTGGCATCCTGTCGCTACTAGACCGGTGGCAGAAAATAAAGAGCATTTTCGCCACGCTTCTTTTTTCCGCCTCCTTCTGCGATCTCTGCTTCTATTGAAAACAATAGAAGCCAGTTTCCAGGAGGAATTTGCTACGGATTCCAGGGTGAAATCTATCCCCAAATCCAAGGCAAATTCCTCTGTGTGAACACAGCCTACATGGAACAAGTAAATACATTGAAGTACGCGGAAAGAAAATAATCATGCCGTTTCTAACCAATGCAGAAAGACAAGTTGAAAACATTTTTGTCATCAGGTACAAAAGCGATTTATTTGCTAAACTACTTGCAAGTTAGAGGTGAGCATTATACCATACAATAATCTGCTGCTGCTAATTCACCAACATATTGCTCACCTATCCATTATCCTGAATGGCAATACATCCATTAGTTAGATTCAGTATTATAATTCAGGCAATTCAAGTAATGACAATATGTTTTAATCTCATGAACCCCCTAATTTATGCAAACGATGGATTCCCCAGTCTAATAGCCTTATGTCTCAGTTCAGTGCCACAACAAATCTAAAGCTTATAACTTACTTATCGTCTTCAAAAATGATCCCATAATGTTCCGTTGATTGATCTGTGTGCAAAATGTAAGAGAAAAGTTTTACTACTTTTGTCCATCGCGGTGAATATAAATCTGCTTGGTTTTATAAGTCAGGTAAATATTAACTAATAAAATGGGAGTGTCTATAAAGTTCATACCATGTTTTTAACCTCGTATAAGGTAACACTGGTAAAGTTAGCCAAATAGGCTAAAACATACTTCATATGGTAATAAAAGAATATTTTACTTGTTATTTTCCGACTCATTATGAAAATAGTCCATTAGGTTTCATACTGTGCAACTAATATTAGAATATTTGCTCATGGACAAAATGATCATATAAAATGTACAATTTTATTAGTGGTAACATTTATATGTTTTTTTCGTATAATGGTGACTTGTATGGGCACTAGAGATGAGCGAACGCTGTTCAGATCAGCCGTTCCGAACAGCACGCTCCCATAGAAATGAATGGAAGCACCTTGCATGTACACTTTGCCGGTGGCCGGACGCCGTGCCAGGTGCTTCCATTCATTTCTATGGGAGCGTGCTGTTCGGAACGGCTGATCCGAACAGTGTTCGCTCATCTCTAATGGGCACTTTAATGAGTTCTGACTAACATTAATTCGCTGTCTTCTACATTAAACCTGCTGATTGTTGATCAGTTTTTCTCAAATTTTTGAAAGAGGAACCCACTTTTGGGAAACACTTTTGCTTATGAACTCCCCCAACATTTGAAAAAAAGTCAGCTATATTTGGCATCTATTATGCTTTTCAGTTTCATACGGCCTCTGTTTTGCTTGTTCTTCCTTCACGCATGCCTATTATACACACAGAGACAGGCCTGCTACACGCACGTTCTCTGTGAAACGCAGCTCTTTTATACCCACAATTAACCCCTACAAACTCAGCTCTATTTCCACATCCCCCCACTAACACAGCTCTGCTGAATCCTCATTTCCCCCTTCAAACTCAGCTCTGTGACATCTAATTTCCTCCCTCACAAACACAACTCTACTATCCAACACTTTCACCACCCACAAACTCAACTTTGCTGCATCCACATTTCCCCCTTTTAACTCCACTCTTTGTTAGATTCAAATTTCCTTCCCCACAAACTCATCTCTCCTACATTCACATTTCAGACCTGTTTTCATATATCCAAGCCGCCCATTGAAAGAAATGTAAACAAACGACACTTGGGTGTCATCAGAGTTTCATTCAAGTGACTTATGCTAAAAAAAAATGGAAGACACTTGGATTGCACATTGGATAGAGTTAGAATGTTTGTTCATGGCACTCAGATGGGAGATAAGAATGGATCATGTTTGGTGACTTTAAAAAAGTCACAGCGTACCTTCCAAGGGTTTCGGAATGACTAGGATTATCCTCAATTTTCACAGACAAACCTGACAAATTTGGCTTGTTCAGAGTCATATTTGTCACCCCAAATTATCTCAGGTCCATCAAGGCTTGTTTCAGTTTTAGGTAAATAATAGAGATGAGCGAGTACTGTTCGGATCAGCCGATCCGAACAGCACGCTCCATAGAAATGAATGGATGCACCTGGTACTTCCGCTTTGACGTCGGCTGGCCGCTTAACCCCCCGCGTGCCGGCTACGTCCATTCATTTCTATGCGAGCGTGCTGTTCGGATCGGCTGATCCGAACAGTACTCGCTCATCTCTAGTAAATAATCATTGTATGTAAACACCTTAAAGGGAAAATATCACCATATATGACAATACTGTATGTTATCCTGTTCTTGGTATAAGTCATACAGTAGATACGTGGAATTTCCAATTTTTGAGATTTTTCTCCTTAATGGGGTTTGCCAATAATTATTCCCATTACATTTATTTTGACTAAGGCTCTTTGACTATTGCCCTAGTTACTAACTATCAGCACGTTTTAGGCAACCTTGTTGATCGTGCAAAAAAAAAAAATACATGATCGCAGCTTTCTTACAGCCATATTACACATGGGCACAGTCTATTTTCAGTTTCACGACACTGTGCATGCAGTTGCGTCTTTGTGATGCATGTGCAGTTATTACTGTAAGGTTCCATCCCATACTGCGCATGCGCAGGCATCTGATTTTTTTTGCTCTCTCTTCCACTGCCTATCCCATATGATTTACCAGGTATACTGTTGGGGAGATGTACTTATTTTTTTCGGTTGGATAGTATATGCAACTGTTTCCTTTTGAGTGTTTACACCTGGTTGATAATAGGTGTTTTATCTTGTTTTTTGAGTCGGATTGAATTCTATATTATTTTATCTTTATGAGTTACATTTCAATAGGGTTACCTAGGGTGAAGTCATCTGTTTGCTATATTGGTATAACTTTTACTAGTGATGGACATTTTATTACATTATACAGTATGTTTTCATTGCATTGGTATTACAAATTTAGTTTGTTATCTTTTCATCACCCTTTGGATTTATTGGTTTATATACTGGTGGTTTGCCATAACTACTCTGACTTTTTACTTGAGTTCAATAAAGTCGTTCAGTCTGGCTCATATTTGTTCTCATGGCTCATATGCTAGGCATGCGCACGGTCTATTTTCAGTTTTACATCACTGCACATCCTACTTACTGTAAGGTTCCATACCACTGCGCATGTACACGCATATGTTTGACTGTGGTGCACCTAAAAGTGGACCAGTCCGCACTTTGAGTTTCAGCTATTTCAGACAGCAGTCAAGCATGGTCCAGTATGTATCCTCGGCACACCACCACAATACATATACCTGTAGGGGGGGCTTTTCTAGCTCTAATCTTGGTCCACCCTCCCTTTTTGCTATCTCTTCCTCTACATACCCCGTATACTTCTTTTTAGGTTGGATAGTATACAGGTCCATTTCCTTCTCTGGTTTGATTGCTTACACCTAGTTGACAATAGGTGTTTTACAGTCCTATGAAAAAGTTTGGGCACCCCTATTAATCTTAATCATTTTTAGTTCTAAATATTTTGGTGTTTGCAACAGCCATTTCAGTTTGATATATCTAATAACTGATGGACACAGTAATATTTCAGGATTGAAATGAGGTTTATTGTACTAACAGAAAATGCGCAATATGCATTAAACCAAAATTTGACCGGTGCAAAAGTATGGGCACCCTTATCATTTTATTGATTTGAATACTCCTAACTACTTTTTACTGACTTACTGAAGCACAAAATTGGTTTTGTAACCTCAGTGAGCTTTGAACTTCATAGCCAGGTGTATCCAATCATGAGAAAAGGTATTTAAGGTGGCCAATTGCAAGTTGTTCTACTGTTTGAATCGCCTCTGAAGAGTGGCATCATGGGCTACTCAAAACAACTCTCAAATGATCTGAAAACAAAGATTGTTCAACATAGTTGTTCAGGGGAAGGATACAAAAAGTTGTCTCAGAGATTTAACCTGTCAGTTTCCACTGTGAGGAACATAGTAAGGAAATGGAAGACCACAGGGACAGTTCTTGTTAAGCCCAGAAGTGGCAGGCCAAGAAAAATATCAGAAAGGCAGAGAAGAAGAATGGTGAGAACAGTCAAGGACAATCCACAGACCACCTCCAAAGAGCTGCAGCATCATCTTGCTGCAGATGGTGTCACTGTGCATCGGTCAACTATACAGCGCACTTTGCACAAATAGAAGCTGTATGGGAGAGTGATGAGAAAGAAGCAGTTTCTGCACGTACGCCACAAATAGAGTTGCCTGAGGTATGAAAAAGCACATTTGGACAAGGCAGCTTCATTTTGGAAACAAAAATTGAGTTGTTTGGTTATAAAAAAAAAAGGCGTTATGCATGGCGTCCAAAAAGAAACAGCATTCCAAGAAAAACACATGCTACCCACTGTAAAATTTGGTGGAGGTTCCATCATGCTTTGGGGCTGTGTGGCCAATGCCGGCACCAGGAATCTTGTTAAAGTTGAGGGTCGCATGGATTCCACTCAGTATCAGCAGATTCTTGAGAATAATGTTCAAGAATCAGTGACGAAGTTGAAGTTACGCCGGGGATGGATATTTCAGCAAGACAATGATCCAAAACACCGCTCCAAATCCTCAGGCATTCATGCAGAGGAACAATTGCAATGTTCTGGAATGGCCATCCCAGTCCCCAGACCTGAATATCATTGAACATCTGTGGGATGATTTGAAGCGGGCTGTCCATGCTCGGCGACCATCTAACTTAACTGAACTTGAATTGTTTGTCCAAAATACCTTTATCCAGGATCCAGGAACTGATTAAAAGCTACAGGAAGCGACTAGAGGCTGTTATCTTTGCAAAAGGAGGATGTACTAAATATTAATGTCACTTTTCTGTTGAGGTGCCCATACTTTTGCACCGGTCAAATTTTGGTTTAATGCATATTGTGCATTTTCTGTTAGTACAATAAACCTCATTTCAATCCTGAAATATTACTGTGTCCATCAGTTATTAGATATATCAAACTGAAATGGCTGTTGCAAATACCAAAATATTTAGAACTAAAAATGATTAAGATTAATAGGGGTGCCCAAACTTTTTCATAGGACTGTATCTTGTTTTTCCAAGTGTGATTTACTTAGTCTATATTTTATAACCATACATATTTTTTACCCCTCATGAATTTTATGGAATATAAGCAAAACATCCTCATCGGGATCTTTCTTTTTAACTATGTGTTCTATATGTTGGGTGATTCTATCTAAGGTCAGGTTGCGGTCGGGGTCACTTGCTATTTAGGGTCATGCCTCCAAGACAGGAATTGAGAGAATATTAGTTACATTTCAGTAGGGTTAACCAGGGTGAAATCATCAGTTTGCTACATTGGTATAACTTTTCCTAGTGGCAGACATTTTATTACATTATATGTTTTAATTGCATTGGTATTAAAAGTTTAGTTTTATGGTTATCTTTTCATCACCCTTTGGATTTATTGGTTTATATACTGGTGGTTTGCCATAACTACTCTTTGACATTTTACCTTCATTGAACTTGAGTTAGATACTGCTAAATTACAGATTACAGTCATTCAGTCTGGCTCATATTTGTTCTTATGCATATATGGCTCATACTCTAGGCATGCGCACAGTCTATTTTCAGTTTCACACTGCACTTCAGTTCAGTTCCATACTACTGCACATGTGCACGTATCCGATAATAATAATAATAAATTTTATTTATATAGCACCAACATATTCCGCAGCGCTTTACGACTTGTAGGGTTCCAATACAGACAAAAAAAAAGACACATTACAAAGAAATATCAATTCACACAATGGGACTGAGGACCCTGCTCGTAAGAGCTTACAATCTATGAGGTAGAGGAGGTGACACAAGAGGCAGCAAAGGTGGCATTGGAGGTAGCATTGCTTATACAATGGTCAGACAATTTTGTAATAGAGGTTACTGTCATTACACATATATAAAGTTGTATTAGCTGTCACCAGTCGCGTCCATTAACGTGCAGATGATGCCTGGACATGTAAAGTTAGGCTGAAACGACATCATATCCTGTGGGGTAATGTGGGAGCGTGAACAGAGGAGGGTTTGTTTTAGGGATTCTAACTACGTAAGAGTTTACATTAGGAATTGTGATAGGCCTGTCTGAAAAGATGTGTTTTTAGGTTGTTCTTGAAGCTGTACAAATTGGGAGTTAATCTGATTGTCCGGGGTAGAGCATTCCAGAGAAGTGGTGCAACTCGGGAGAAGTCTTGTATACGAGCGTGGGAGGTTCTGATAATAAGTGTTAGGTCATTGAGTGAGTGGAGAATACGAGTTGGGCGATAGACAGAGATGAGGGTGGAAATGTAGGGAGGTGCGGCATTATGGAGAGCCTTGTGGATGAGGGTGATAACTTTATATTGTATTCTGTATTGAATAGGCAGCCAATGTAGTGACTGGCACAGACCAGAGGCATCGCTGTAGCGTCTCGCCTGGTAGATGAGCCTGGCCACTGCATTCAGAATGGATTGTAGAGGGGAGAGTTTAGTGAGGGGAAGACCGATTAGTAAGGAGTTACAGTAGTCAAGGCAAGAATGAATCAGAGAGACAATAAGTGTCTTTAGTCTATCTCTGGTAAGGAAAGGGCGTATTCTGGAGATGTTTTTGAGGTGGCAATGACATGAGTATGTTAGTGATTGGATATGGGGGGTGAAGGAAAGGTTTAAGTCAAACACAACCCTGAGGCAGCGGACATACTGCCTAGGAGTTATAGTAAGGCCTGAGACTGCTGAGGTGCCCTTACTGTTGAAGTGGACCAGTCCGCACTTTGAGTTTCAGCTATTACAGACAGCAGGCAAGCATGGTCCAGTATGTATCCTCGGCACACCACCACAATACATCTACTTGTATGGGGGCTTTTCTAGCTCTAATCTTGGTCCACCCTCCCTTTTTTCTATCTCTTCCTCTACATACTCCATATGATTTACCATATATACTGTTGGGGAGATGTACTTCTTTTTACGTTGGATAGTATACGGGACCATTTCCACCACAATAGGTGCTTAATCCTGTTTTTCCAAGTGTAGTTTACTTAGTCTATATTTTATAACCATAGGTATTTTTTCCCCCTGATGAGTTTTATGGACTATAAATGAAACATCCGCATTGGGATCTTTTTTCCTATTTGTTCCAAAAATTGGGAAACCCTTTCTAGTTTATTAATAATCACTACAATTCTACACATATCCGTCAGGCAGGGTGTATCTAGGGTGATTCTATCAAGGGTCAGGTTCCAGTCAGGGTCACTTGCAATTTAGGGTGACGACTCCAAGACAGGAATTGATGGAATATTAGTTACATTTCAATAGGGTCAACCAAGGTGAAATCATCAGTTTGCTTTATTGGTATAACATCTAGTAGTGAAGGACATTTTATTACATTATATATTTTAATTGCATTGGTATTAAAAGTTTGGTTTTATTGTTATTGTTGTTTTGTTGGTTTATATACTGGTGGTTTGCCATGACTACTCTTTGACTTTTTACCTTCATTGAACTTGAGTTAGATACTGCTAAATTACAGGTTACAGTCATTCAGTCTGGCTCACATTTGTTCTCGTGCATATATGGCTCATACACCGGGAACAAGGGGAACAATCCATCACCATTGAACGTTCTTTCACAAAGCAATCTATCTTGTATCGTGCCGGCTACTTCATACACACTCTAATACTAGTTACCATTAGAGAAAAACAATGGTGTCTTCCTCACAGATGTCGATGGTCTAATTAGTTGGCCAAAACTATTTTTTTGTTGATAAATTTCCCCCCAAATGATCATTTTTGGTGAAATTATATGTTTTGATCTACCTTCTAATATGTATATGGTCACCAAACGTCGCCCAAAACAAGATCTGGGACTGGCGATCTGTTGTTATGACAATGGGGCACCTATTAAAAGCTCCCAGGCTTGTCTGGCATTCATTTGTATGATAGGCTGGTTCATGCAGCCTGTCATACAACTGATGATATTTTGCAATGTATTAACATTGCATTGCAATACATTAGTGATCAGACTGCCTAGGGTTCAAGACCCCTAGGGGAGCTAATGAATAAAGTATTAAAATAAAAAAAAAAAACAAAAAGAAAGGTAAAAATAAGAAAAAAGATTTTTTTAAAAAATATATATAAAATCAGTAGCCTTTTCCTTAAATAAAAAAGTAGAAAATTACTGTAAAATTAGATTTCCCTGTGTCTTATAATGTATGGTGAATGCCGTAGCAGGGAAAAAACTAAAATGCCAAACTGCAGTTTTTTCTCTGTTTTGCCTTTGATAAAAAATTTTTATACGAAGTGAACAAAGCAATAGCCATTCTCCAAAATAGTATAACTAAAAAGTACACCTAGCCCTGCAAAAATAGACACTCCTATATATTCTCATACACAGAAATATAAAAAAAAGTTATGGGTGTCAGAATATGGCTAAGATCTAAATAAAACTATATAGATATACGAGTCATATTGCAGGATTCCTAAGAGGAGGACATAAAAGGTCTCACGCTGCATAACGGACTACATTCATTTTTGTGTGGACAACACGGTGCCCACAATAGTGGTGAGGTACTTCTCTAACAACAAACCATGTAATAATAATAAATTATATTTATATAGCGCCAACATATTCCGCAGCGCTGTACAATTTGTAGGGTTCAAATACAGACAGAAAGATGCATTACAAAGAAAGTCATTTCACACAATGGATTAACCCTGATATAAAAGCTCTTCTCAAGGAGAAAAAGATGGTATTTAGGTCTGGAGACAAAGAAAGACTGACGCTGGGTTCACACCTGCCTTCTTCTTTCCGTTCTATGGTTTCCGTCTTCTGCATGCCAGAAGACGGAAACCATAGACCGGGTCCGGCCGTGAGCGGCGGTGAGCGTTTTAGGCTCTCCGCCGCGAAACCAGATTTTTTTATCCGGACACAGAGTACTGCATGTCCGACTCTGTGTCCGGATTATAAAACCCGGTTTCGCGGCGGAGAGCGCAAAACGCTCACCGCCGCTCACGGCCGGACATCTCTCTCACCCATTCAAATGAATGGGTGAGAGAGACTCCTGCAGGTTTCCGTCTCCTGCCTCTGTTTCAGGCAGGAAACGGAAACCTCAAGTACGGAGAGGGCGACGCAGATGTGAACGAGCCCTGAAGGATGTTCGAAAGGGGCTGAGGTCTCAAATCCAGGAAGGAAAAAACAATAAGTAAGAGAATGATAGAACAGGAAATGGAACGCAATAACATCATTAAAGTCTGGAAAAGTCGTTAGCAAATATCTGGACACAGCCTGGTAGAAGGAGATGCAAAGTGGCTTAACGAACTAAATTTATTCTTCAATAGATTTGATCACAGACCTGCTCCTCCCTCCCCAGCATGTCATTCAATCCTCTCTCTCACACTGACCTCACCTTCGCTGTTATTTCTCACCTCCAGATCAGTAAATCCAGCAATCAGTCATCTAGCTACTGTCTGATCTTCATAAGTGCCCAAGTGAGTAAGGAACTCTGAAAGATTTTTCTCCAATTCCACCCCAGTCTGAATTTTTTTTCCAGCTTCCCAATGTAGCACAGAATAAAAAATGGTAACATTATGAAGAAAAATGTGTCCTGCAAACATTAAGCCCTCATATGGCTCTGTGAATGGAAACCTAAAAGTCATATGGTTTGAAGGGGGAGTCAAAAATGAAAATTGAAAATTGCCGCCATTGGGAAGGCATTCATAAGATGAACCCCACTTACTTACTTTCTTACGTAGTTATGCCCACTCATTACATGGTGAGAATTTACCTAGTGACATTACTGTGAATATTATTCTTATGGTAATGCTTCACTTTGGTTGTTACATATGTGCTGCTTGAGTATTCATCACATAACCATAGCCAGTGCATCACATGATCTTGGACTTGATACAGAATTGAATTGATGCAGAAAGTATATTAGAATATGATTATACACTTATTGGGAAAAAAAAAAAAAAAAAAAAAAAAGGACCGCACATCCCACATTGATCTAATGCATTTCAGCAAAATCTACAAAAATTAAAATGAGATTCTTCGTATACATATTGCTCAAGGTGCATAAGCCCATTAGCCGCTTCACGGCGACCTCTGTATAGTAGGTCTATGGGGTGTGGGGCCTCACAGCAACCACCATTGCATTGCAGCTCCCACAGGAGGAGCGACTAAGTGGTCCAACAACACCCTTGCCACCAGACTAAGCCCACAGGCACCACAGGAGCAGCAGACACCATGCAGTACCGCACCATGTGAACATATTTCCAAAAATTCACCTTATCATATTGCCTCAGTCAGAGGACTGAGAGCTCATAGGTGCGTCCCTTTTTCGGTCTCCAGCTTATTGAAAACACCTGGGCCAAATAAGGGGCACGCTGGTACCAAGGCAACATCCCAGTTTGCCAAATACTAGGGCTGAGGCCCCAAGTTGCAGAAATGCAGCTTTTTTTGTTGCAGATTTTGCTGCCATTTTTTGAGCCAAAGCCTGGAGTGAATTGAGCAGAAGGTAGAGACGTATAAGAGCATCCTATATTTTTTCCATTCTTTTTGTAGCCATTCTTGGCTTTGGCTCTAAAAACCGCAACCAAATCTGCAACAATAAAAGCTGCGTTTCTGAAACAAGGAACCTTTGCCTTATACAGAAAAAAAGATATGGACTGCACATCCCGATCTTAGTAACCAACGGGTTTATGTAGCGTGATCAATATCTATACGGAGAACCTCATGTTCATTTTTGTAGCTTTTCCTGAAAAGCATTAGATCAGTGTATAAGATTGGGATGTGCAGTGCATATCTTTTTTTTCCTCCCTATTATTATACAAGCAACAACTTTTATTTGCAGTCTATGGGACTGCTCTGTAAAACCGACAGTCGCCGCTACAGTCTATACAGCGAGTAAGATGCGCAGCTCCTGGAATGTAAGCGATATCAGAAGCTGCGCTGTCCTGGTACAGCTCATCAGCAGGTATCCCAGGTTTTGGACCCCCACAGACCTTGTATTGATAACCTATCCTAACTCCTTAAAAACTGCATCTGAAAACCTGAATGAGCAAACACACCCCAAGGCTAAAGACACAATAGGAGAATAATGATTGTGCTACCGATCTTCCTCCTTCATGTTCTTTGTGTCAGCCACTACAATGACGTTCACCCTCAGTCAGAAGATTAACAAGAGAGGGTGGTCTATTGTCTAGACAACTGTATGACCCTGGAAGCCATACTGTCGCCTGCTTACACCATCGGGCTTTGTTTGAGCCCTAATATGTAATATAATGAGTATAAACTTTCAAGAATGTTAAGAATGTAGCACACTTTCTTCTAAACAGCCCATAATTTTTTTTTTTTTTTATCTTTGCCTACTAGGAACATACTTGTCACACATCACCACCTAGTGCATTGTCAGAGCCATCAGGTATCTCCACATATGTTGAATCTGTACTACAGTATAGAATTATTATTTTTTGTCAGTATGGGTAGCGTTCTTCTGGTAAATTGCCAGGAAAACTGTAAACCGTGAGAACCATTGCTCCGAACTAAAATATTGGTTATTTCCCTTGCCCTCATGAATGCAAAATTACCACCATAAGGGTATGTTCACATATAGGGATTTGGAACAGATTTTGAGGCAGATTCCCCCTACACTTCAGCACCAAATTCTGTTCTGAATGTGTCTCACCCCTCGTTCACATCTGTGTTTGGTATTCCATTTGGTGAGTCCGCATGGGGACACCCCGAATGGACTACTGAACGCATTTTCAAGCGGTGTGCAGTGAAACCCATAGGATGCCCTCAATTAAGCAAAATTATATAAAATTCAGGATAGACAAAGCAGGTACCAGCTGTATGTAGTTGTTAGGACCCGGTATTCTCTATCTTAGCCTGGTAGGTTTGGGTGTGGAGTGTCAGAACGGCATTCTGCATGTGAACTGTCTGATGTGCAGTAGGGGAATCTTCACACTCGCATGCGGTTCGGCGGCTGCACTCTGGCATGGATTGTGCTATGAGCTGCACTGCTGACCATTGCTAGTGTGTCTTAGCCTCGGAAAGGGTTAATTTTCTCTGCTGTGCTGGGCTTCCATTCAGGTGGTTCTGATATCCAATGGGCCTTCTCTTTACTCCTGCTTTTGGCTATTTATACTCCGCCTTGCATTTTGTCAGTGCCGGCCTTAAATCTTCAGTGCCTTTGTTCCAGACGTGGTCTGTTTGTCTGTAGCCTGCTATCTCACCTGCATCTGAGCCCTGGCCTATTCAGCTTCCTAGCTGCCTGTTCACATTATCCTGAACTTCTGCTAAGTATTGAGCTTCTATTTCCAAGCATAGTTGTTCCGGGTGCAGTGAACCCTAGTCTTTTACTGCTTGGATGTTTTGAACTTTTTAACTGAGTCATGCATGATGTTAAGGGGGCTGTCTCTAGAGGGCAGCATACAGAGACACTGTTCTCCTAATTCCATCCAGGAGAATAGATTTGCATATTTTTTACCCAGAATCCCTAGCGGAGCAGGAATGACTTGTAAGTCTCCGTACACCTATGTAGGCACACACTCTCTCTAATGTGTATGATTATCCCCTGACCCTGGTCTATAGTCTCTCACACTGCCAAATCAGTATCCCTGCGCTATGCTGAGGAGGTCCAAAAGACCGAAACCGCGCTGTCCATAGCTGGACAGTTCCTTTTGGAATAGAAATACTAATTTGGCAATAAACTCCGCATCATTATAGTAGACTTTTTAACTGAGTCACACATGATGTTAAGGGGGCTGCCCCTAGAGGGCAGCATACAGAGGCACTGTATATATATTTTTTGCCTGGAATTTTTTGTTAAGGTTTTTGTGTGTGATACTAAGTTCTGTTTTTCCCTATCCCCTTGCGTAGTTCGGTATTCCTGTGTTTCACTTTTATTTGCTACCCTATACTTTGTGTTCCCTCATATTCACCGTGTCCAGTCGGACCTCTGTGGGGGGCTTCTTCTGTATCTGCTTCTCCTTCATAAATGTGAAACTAGACAGGGGTTTCTGTTTCACTATTATAGGTGAGCTATTCTCCAGCTGTGTCCGCGCCCACTCAGGCAAGTTAGTCGGGCCCATGGCTACTTCTAGTTGTGCAAACTGCTCATACTTCTGGGTTTTTTTGTATGTTTTTTCTTTAACCTGATTGAGAAGTTATCAGTCAGGGGCCAGTCCATGGTCCGAGATCCCCAGACCATAACAGTAGTAGACTGTAACACTACTGATGACCCTAAGATTACCGGCAGTACACTTGTACATGAAATATTCATAGATTTGTGAAAAGTGCACACACGTATTTATAAATCCACAGCATTCCCTTATTTTTACACATTGTCTTGTGATAAGATATTATCATATTCTCCAACTGTAATTGCACACCGTGCAGATGAAAGTAAACTTTGGGGTAGATTTAGCAAAACTGGTTCAAAGAAAAAATTGAGAAATGAGACCTCAAATATGATTTTATTCTATGAGCAACTACTCTAGTTTACTACATTACTTTTCCTTTACCCTATTGAAACTTCCAGCACTGGAAGAACGGGATCCCACATCTCTAATACCCTATAATGCACAAAAATGTAAGATCCCATGTGCACGGCTGAGTGTACATATGTTGTGGGGTTGAGTTTGAAGTGCAATGCACTTGAATGATACTCCGAGTACCATCTGAATGCATTCGGTTATGTGCTTGCCCTCTATGGGGGCTTCCGATCCATTCTATTCCAATGAAATGGAGCAGGATAGGATATACTCTATTTTCTTCTAAACAGAACAGACAAGCAAGCGTCCCAGTGGATGGCAAACCCGGATGTGTGAACAGCTTTAATTTCTTATTTCTCTGTCATGTAAGGCAGGGTTCACACAAGCGTCGGTGTCCGACAGCTAATGTCCGTGCAAAACCCTACATGTAGGTTTTTGCTGTCCCCTTGAAAAATCGGACATCTTTGTGAATGGACACTTAAGGACAGACACGGACTGTAAAAGAACGCAATGATGTCCAATTAAATCAATGTAAAACAAGAACACAAAATTTTTGCAACACAAGGCACACAAAAAAAGCAACTGCTTCAAAAATAAACTAAGTATGACTATGTCCAAGAAGGGACAGAAGCAACACAATAAATAAAATGACAATGGTAATAAATAGTATATAGGTCTAGGGTGAAAAAAGTATGTATATCACAGTCAAATAATAAGGGTTCACATGTTGTTGCAAGTGTGGCAGATCCAAAGCAGATAGAAATATCCCATAGGTAAGAGTGCACAACAGAGAGACATATGTGAAAATTATATACATAGAAGGTAAAGCACCAACCCTAAGATCATAGTTATACTATAAAGCACCTACCACCTGTACCACACACCCCCCAACGCACATTTCACCCAACGGCTTCATCAGGGGGACAAAGACTGACTCAAAACTGAAGCTATATAAAGGGGAAGGATGATTAACTAATGACCTACCAGACGTGAAAAACGTGACCGAACAAGGGAAGGAATAATGAGATTCTCCAGTTTGTAAAATGGCCGACGGGAAACTAGCTACGCATATGCGAAAATGAAAAAAAAGTCCCGCGAGATCCACACATATATCCAAGAAACTGATACGAAACTGCCCTCTGCGCATACATAAATAACCGATTAATATTAGGCTGTGCGCAGGGAACTCTGAGAGGGCAGTGCAACCAAGCCATACTGCCTAACATATAAAGGGTTTTGGGATCAAAGCGGAAATGTGGAAAAACCCCTGAGTTTAATCAGGATAAGAATGTAAAAGGGCGGCCATAACATGGCTAAAACCGCAAAAAAAACCAAAAATGCACAATGTGAATAATACCTTAACAGCAATAACAAACATGATATACAATGTAAAATATCAAGTATGAAATATATACAGGTGAGCATAAATAGAATGCAAGATATTTGTGTCATGAAAATCAATGATACAACTACAATGAAGTGGAAGTTTTTTGTTTTTTTTAAAACCACTTTTTAAAGGGTACAATGAGGATGCTATCCAAACTGATACCAATAAGTATCCGCATTGTGAAAATTCAGTATAAAAAAAGTCGATATAAGTGCAAAAGGTTACCAAATATCAAACAAGTGTAATCCAGACTTAGGGTGCATTCACACTGAGTAAACGCTAGCTTATTCTGAACGTAAAACACGTTCAGAATAAGCGGCGTCTAAAGCAGCTCCATTCATTTCTATGGGAGCGGGGATACGAGCGCTCCCCATAGAAATGAATGGGCTGCTTCTTTCACTCCGTGCAGTCCCATTGAAGTGAATGGGGAGTGCCGGCGTGTACGCTCCGGCATGAGCAGAGCTTGCCGTATACGCCGGCACTCCCCATTCACTTCAATGGGACTGCACGGAGTGAAAGAAGCAGCCCATTCATTTCTATGGGGAGCGCTCGTATCCCCGCTCCCATAGAAATGAATGGAGCTGCTTTAGACGCCGCTTATTCTGAACGTGTTTTACGTTCAGAATAAGCTAGCGTTTACTCAGTGTGAATTCACCCTTAGGGTGCATTCACACTACTGATACGCTGCCTGATTCTGAATGTTAAAACACGGCTGGCGTGTACGACTCGGCATGAGCAGAGCTAGCCCTACACGCGAGCACTTCCCATTCACTTCAATGGGAGCGCTCGTAGTGAAAAAAGCAGCCCATTCATTTCAATGGAGAGCGCTCGTATGTCGGCTCCCATAGAAATGAATGGGAACTGCTTTATATGCGCTGATTCTGAACGTGTTTTAACATTCAGAATCAGGCAACGTATCAGTAGTGTGAATGTACCCTTATACAGGTAAATAACCCTGTTGTGGGTATGCAAATATATGCAAGATAACAGTACCATGTGAATAACAACTAGAGATGAGCGAACACTGTTCGGATCAGCCGATCCGAACAGCACGCACCCATAGAAATGAATGGAAGCACCTGTGACGCCGGCTGTCCGCCGGCAAAGTCAGCGTCGCAGGTGCTTCCATTCATTTCTATGGGTGCGTGCTGTTCGGATCGGCTGATCCGAACAATGTTCGCTCATCTCTAATAACAACATAAAAAAAAGTGCAGAGAGTGAGAAAAATAAAAAAGTGCGGCGGTGCTAGTGCGCAGTGCGGAAAAAATGTGCAAAAGTTGGGTTTTTTTTTTTTTTTTTTAAAAAAAAAAACAATAGAGTAAGATGACACTATGACTGAAGGTATGTTGACTTGATGGAATGTCAGCTGGAGGAGAATTACTCGTTTGGTCGCAGAGAAAAAAACTAGACACTGAAAAACAAAACATAAATGTTAAAAAAGACATCCCCCCCCCCAAAAAAAGAAAAAAAAATATATATTTTTTTTTTTAAAAAACCCTTCCTTAAATTTTTTTTTATTTTATTATTTAAAAAAAAAAAAAACTATTAAAAAACTTTTCAAAAAAAGCTTCTTGTATGAGTCAAAAAAATGGAACTAAAGAAACCACTAGGAAAAATATGTTTTAGAAAACACTTATGTAATAAAAAAGGACAGTTGAACAGGCAGAGATTGGAAACTGGTGAAAAACAGTAGAGGGCATTAAATTTTCATTGAGCCCTTTTGGGTGGTCAGTGTCTAATAAATAAATCCATCTACTTTCCTTTTGGGCCAGCGTTTGTCTCCAATTACCTGCTTGCGGTCCCACTGCCACCTTGTCAATTGCTCGGAAGCGAAGTAAAGAAGGATCGCAGTCATGAAGCAATTTGATCATGAAACAAACAATTTCCTTATATGTTGCCTATGGATATGGCCATGAATGTGGAAAATTTCGATGGCCCTGTATTTGATAGAAACCCAGCCATGACTTCCTTATTTCAGACAGAAATTATGGCTGGGTTTGTGACAAGTGCCAGACCATAGAAGATTCTGCTGCATTCATAGTCATATCCATTGGGAACTGATATGGACAAAAGATTGTCACCACTAAGATGGTTAGAGAAAGTCTTTAAAGGGGTGTCTGATATTTTACTGAAATGTGTGGATGGCACTAGCTGGAATTCTATCCACTTTGCAGGTACCATAAAACGCTGCGTTTTTGCCACGCTACTAGAGATGAGCGAGTAGTGTTCGATCGAGTAGGTGTTCTACTACTCGTACTCGATCGAACACTACTAGCTGTTCGAAGTTTAAGGTTCGATGCAGAACCAGTGTTGATTGGCAGAATGCTATACATTCTGCCAATCAACGCTGGTTCTTCTCTTACCTTTAGAAGTCTTCTCCGCGCAGCGTCCCCGCGGCGTATTCCGGCTGGAATTCACTCTGCCTAGGCATCCGGCCTAGGCAGAGCCAACTGCGCATGCGCGGGCATGCCCTCGCTTGCGCAGTCCGCTCTGCTCAGGCCCTGATACCTAGGCAGAGTGAATTTCAGCCGGAAGACGCCGCGGGGGCGCTGTGCCGGGAGAAGACTTCAAGGAGAATCCAGCCCGACCGTCACTCGTGGACTTGGTAAGTATAATTTTATCGAATTTTGCGTACCCCTGAAACGAACATTTCCCCCCATAGACTATAATGGGGTTCGAAATCCGTTCGAACAGTCGAACAGTGTGCGGCTGTTCGAATCGGATTTCGAACCTCGGACATTTTAGTGTTCACTCATCTCTACACGCTACATTTCCGCTTTATAAGGGTCCTAGCCTAAGATTGTGAATATTGAATATTTCTCCACTTTATACGGTAAAATAAATATGTAGTATGAGTTATTGTGTATTTTTGTATTTGTTGCGCTCTATTACAGCTGTACATTGCTAATCTTGCAAAAGAGAAATTGGCAAAAAGGTCTGAGAGAAATATAATGACGTAGACTATATTAAAGGAACATGAGAAATCATCCCCATAAACCTGAAGCCTAAATAGAATTGGACAAAGCTTTATCTGTAGACGGATTAACATTCAGAATAGGGAGGTTGTAGCAACCAATATTTATATGTTGCTGAATGGTTGTATGAACAGATGGTGGTGTGAACAGCTGTGGGAGCGACACACACTAAAAATGACTTCGTCCGGACGTCAGCAATACTATTTATGGTTTTGATAACTAAATCAGATAGTGAGGTTGGAAAATAACCTGCAAACGCTAACAATATAATAACCGTCTCCTATTATTTTTTATCATACTTACTAATGTATCAGCACTTTGCTTTACAGAAAAAAAATCCTTTTTAATTTATCTAAATATATTTTATAACCCTTTTTTTTAAGATGGAAAGAAGAAGAAAGGTGTATCACTTTGAGGGTCCGTTCACACGGAGGAAAATAGTGAGGAATTTGGTGTGGAATTTCAGCACTGAAAAAAAATCCTCCCATTGACTTCAATGGGTTCCGAAAAAGGAACCATTTTCCTCTGTGTGAATGCACCCTGAATTAGCTATATTTGTGAGATGAACACAATTGAACGGCTGTGAGGCTGGCCCATCTGACAGTGCAATGACATTGGTAGCTGAAACCAACAGCGCTCATATCTCTGGATCCAAAGCAGATGCTTGCTAGTTCAGCAATTCACCAGTGCTGCTGCTGAAACCAGGGAGGAAGGGAAAGAGAGAGACAATGAGTCCTGAACTTGACCCAGCCCCTGTCCCTACCTACTTGCCACAGCTGTCCTAATGACAGGGACAACTGGGCGACAGTCCCTTCTCTGAATAAGTGTAAACATGGACAAGAAAACACAACACATTAGCAGAGTTCACAAGCCGAGGTCAAACCAAAGAGACAAACAGTACCAAATCAAAATCCAAAAGAGTAGTCACAAGAAAAGCCAAAGGTCAGAAATCTGTAATACGATAAGAGGAAGAAGAAAGCTTAACTTGGACAACATCACAATAGCCAGCAAACGTGTGGGCAAATGATCTGTTTATAGAAAGTCCAGAACCCGCCCCAGACTTGATAGGCTGTCAAATCACACAGGCAAGGCTAAGATTAACTATTAAAGGAGCAGAGGGAAGCAGAGGTGTAAGAAATGGATGTGGAGGAAAATCAGTTACAGAGGTGAGGGAATAGGGCAGTATTCAGGCAATACAAGAAGAACCTAAAGCAAGGAATAATATTTGAAAACGCCTCCAGCAGCGCAGAGGTCTGAGCAGGCAAAGACATTACAGGCGCTGAATTCAGCACACTGTACGCTTTGTAGAGGTAAATAACATCTTAGCTGCAACATCTTAAATTCACCTTTATTGGCTCAGAATGTTTGAAAATGAGTTTAGTAAACCAGTTAGCTTGTCTGAATGAGAAGTAAGCAGCACGGTGGCTCAGTAGTTAGCAATACTTGGATTCAAATCCAACCAAGGGCAACATCTGCATGGAGTTGTTCTCCCAGGGTTTACGTTGGTTTCCTCCCAAGTGTCAAAAATATTCTGATAGGTGCAAACAACTGACCCTTGTGGGTGTTGCAATTCTCCCTGTGTTTTGAGTCTCCGTGAGAAAAACGCATTATGAATGTTTATCATTGTCATAGATTATAGGAAGTAAAATGCATTAGGATTATTTGAAATGGAAAAAAAATTACAGCTGCACACCAATGAATATTGTTCATGAATATCCTTTGCTTTAGTATACAAATCTTACTGACTTTATATATACTGTTTTACAATTGAAAACAAGAACTATGTCAGGAATGTCAGGCTAACATTATTTTATTGGAAAGCATAACTAATGCTGTCCTGTTTTTCACCTTAGTTTCTTAGACTTCCTTAAAGGGATGCTATCATTAAAATGCTATTTTTTTGTCCCTAACACATAGGAATAGCCTTAAGAAAGACTATTCTTCTCCTACCTTTAGATGACTTCTCCGCGCCGCCGTTCGGTAGAAATCCTGGTGTTCTGTATGCAAATGAGTTCTCTTGCAGCACTAGGGGCATTCCCAATGATGCGAGAGAACTTCCCAGCAACGCCTCTATCTTCGCCTGGAACAGCCTCTCCCTACGTCTTCATCCAGCGCTGGCTTCAATCTTCTAGGCATGCGCAGTCGGCTCTGCCATTGGGCCTCGGGCAGAGCTGACTGCACATGCCCGCGGCCATTTTCATGTGGCCGCTTACCTCAGCTTACTGTGAAAGCAGCCACAAGAAAACGGCCGCTTATATCAGTTTACTGTGTGTAAATTTCCACGGGCATGCTTAGTTGGCTCTGTCCAAGGCCTGACAGAACCAACTGCGCATGCTTAAGTTAAGTTTGAAGCCGACGCAGGGAGAGGCCGTTCCAGGTGAAGATAGAGGAGGCACTGGAGAGTTCTCTTGTAGCATTGGGGACGGCCACAGTGCTGTTTGAGCACTCTGGACCGCCCCCAGTGCTGCGAAAGAACTCATTTGCATACAGAAGAAAAACAGGATTTCTACCGAATGGTGGCGCGAGAGAAGACATCTAAAGGTAGTAGAAGAATAGCCTTTCTTAAGGCTATTCCTAAGTGTTAGGAACAAAAAATAGCTCCCGGAAAAAACTCCTGAGCGGCTCCCATTGATTTCAATGAGAGCTGTCTTTTTGGTCAGGATTTGAGGTGGATACAGCCTCAAAATCCTGACCAAAAAACTACGTGTGAATTTACCTAAGGGTTCTATACTTGTAGAACGCCTTGTAGAGCGCTCCCCATAGAAATGAATGGGCTGCTTTTTTCACTACGAGCACTCCCATTGAAGTGAATGGAAAGTGCCGGCGTGTACGTCTAGCTCTGCTCATGCCGAGCCGGTATAGCTGGTATTGCTATATTTGCACCAACCCAGACAATAAAGTCAACTAGTTGAAAAAATAATGCAAAAAGACGGTGGTGGGTTTCCTTTTTTTTTTTCTTCCACAGTTCCCACCAAAAATGAACAAAAGATAGTTAATAAATTGTTTGCAAAAAATACAACTTGTCCTGCAAAAGACAATCCCACATACAACTATATTAATGGAAAAATAAAAAAGTTATGGCTGTTGCTTGGTCCGAAGGTGTTGAATATGTGGTACCAAGGGGTTAATCTCTACGCATTCCTTGAGCATGCTCTACAAGCACAAAGCAGGGCTTCAATGAAGACTTCGGGAAGGAAGCACTACTTCTACATAAACGCGTAACTTCTGAATACATATATCACCGCAGATGCAGAAAGGTAATATTCACAAATGCAGTAATGCATACTACAGTCCTGTCGGGGTTAAGCTTCTTAGTTTAGCATACTGAAAATTAAGGCCTACGAGTCTGACAGTAACTTACTTCTACATATATAGTATGAACGAACAGCATAAAAAGTCAACCTATAAGGTATAGAAGAAATTAAATATAATTAACTATGAACATCCTGGAAATAAGCCCTTACACCGTAAAAGGGTGCAACCTAGTTTGTGCTTTAAGGATATAATTTTTTTTTTTTTTTTTTTTTAACTTTCTTTATATCATTGAGTTCAAGATTCATGGCGTTTGTTTCCTTTGACATCATGTTCCATGATGAGTTTATTTTGTAATTATATAATATATATATATATATATATATATATATATATATATATATAATGGCTTGTTCACATCTGCGCCCGGTCTCCGTTCTGCAGGTTTCTGTTTCCTGGACAGGAGACGGAAACTTGCAGGCATCTTTCAAACCCATTCATTTGAATGGGTTTGAAAAGTGTCCGGGTGTGAGCGCCGGTATGCGTTTTATGCTCTCCGCAGCGAAACCGTTTTGTTTTTAACCGGACAGAGTCGGACATGCAGTACTCTGTGTCCATTTAAAAAAAAAAACGGTTTCGCCATGGAGCGCTCAAATCGCTCATCAGCGCTCACAGACAGACTCGGCATGACCGATTTCCGTTTTCTGCCAGCAGAAGACGGAAACCTAATACGGAGTGCCGAACACTGGTGTGAACCCAGCGTCATGTGTACATTATACTGTATGTATTTTTCACAAATATATAAGGGTCCATTCACACGGAGTAATGTGCTGCGTGACCTGGCACGTATACGGCGTGTGAGATTTTGAGCGCCGTGAAAGCTCCCATTGATTTCAATGAGAGCCTGGATCGTATACGCCGCGTTCTTATGCGGCCGTGATTTTGCAGCTTGCACTGAAACCAGGAAGTGGAGGAGAGAAGAGACAGGAGTACATTTGAAATCCTGAAATGGAAAAACCCCTTTAGTTGTACCACCGTATGCTGGAATATCTGCTCGGTATAATGTACTATTAGAATGCATGGGTTAAAACGCCAGTAATCCTAGAAATGCGCGGAGACAAATAACATTAACAAAAGTATCCATTTGTAAACATGCAAGAATTTCTGCAATCTCCTAAAACAAATAGTCTTGAAGGAATTTGGTAGAATAAACTGGGATCTATTGCATAATCTTGTTCGATTCAGACTCAGGACTCGGGCTATGACATGACTCTATAAAAGATGAAGATCTCATAGAGATTAACATGACGGCCTAATGCAGGTAGCAATGTGTACAGTTACGCTAGCTATATAATCCTTCCCCAAGTGGATGGAAAAGAAGCTACATTTCTATGCTTTGAACTCCTAACATGCCCAATAACCACTGCCAGTGCTGATGGATATCTCGGAAGGATCGTATGGTATCATTTCTGAATAATTGGTGGCTCCTATGTGGGCACAATTGTGCAAAATAGTAATCTCTGCCAGGACTGCGCCCACAACCCCATACAAGTGAACAGATCACTGGTCACACAAGCACATTAGTATTCCATTCACAAGGAGGCCTTAGGGGGACTTTTGATCCCACATCCTCCGGATCACTGGGGACCCGGCGATCGGACACTTGCCCCTTGCCCTGTGGATAGGGATAAGTGTCTGTAACGGGACAACCCCTTTAATAGTAGAGGCAAAAACAAAATCAGATGTTTTTAACTTGAAATGACAAGCAGTAAGCCAAGCTCTTAGAATAGTTTATTTGTGCAACAATAAAGTGCCCATAAAAAAGATCAAGAAAACAATATTATTATACATGCAAAGTATATTCCATAACATTTACAAAATAATTACACAAATTTTAATTTGCTCAAACAACATATTGGATTCTGTTCATTGGTCACATCTGTATACACACAACACACATATATATATATATATATATATATATATATATATATATATATATATATGATATTCAATTAAAACAGTACAGGGAAATATTGATGTGCAAATACAAGATCAAATCGCTAGTAAAATCTCTACTGGTTCAGTGCAATGTGTATTCCTATAGACATGATTATAACAGTGGTTGGTAGGTATACAGGGAATCATGTAATGTGTAGTAACGTATTTTTATTAGGGTGATGGCTTGTGAGGAAATATCTGAACACAAAATGAATAATGGATAAAAGTAGCGCCCTTGTGTCTACCAGTAAATAGTCTATATTACATGCCACAAACTCACATGTGGATTTAGCACATTCTTTAGATCTCGGTCCTGAAGTGAAGCCCTGAGCCTTCCATCTTCCTCTCGTAGTCTTCATCAAACTTTTCATTTTGAGCAACAGTGAAATGGTTCTTCCAGTCTCCAGCAATACCTTATTAAGAGGAACATATGGTATATTACATAAACGTATCTCCATAGTAATAAATGTCTCCTGTCTGCAGAATTATACTAGGAAGAGATCTAAAAGAACACGTTTCATTGTAATGATTGAGCCTGATGCTATTTTATGTAGTGTATGGTTGTCCATCAATCTACTGACAGGTTTCATTTAAAACTTTGGCAAGTTCTAAGGCTGAGTTCACACGTAGTTTTTTGGTCAGGATTTTGAGGCCGAAAAGACGGCTCCCATTGAAATCAATGGGAGCCAGTCAGTTCCAGCTCCCGGAAAAAGAAGCGACATGCTCATTCTTCAGGTGGATTCACCTCGACTGGGCCCATTCATTAGGCCTAATCTGGCATCAAGTTGCAGCTACTCGTTTTTTGGTCTGGAAAGTGAGGCGGCCTCCGGACCAAAAAACCATGTGTGAACCCGGCCTAAGGGTAAGTTCACACGGGGTTTTTTGGACTGGAACCTGAGGCGGGTAGCCGCAACTGAATGCCAATGCACTGCAACGGCATCCAGTCACGCACTCCACTCTGGACTAGGCCTAATGAATGGGTCTAGTCGGGAGGAGGGAGTGTCTTGAGGCCGAATCACGAGGCGAAACGGCCTGAAGAATGAGCATCTCGCTTCTTTTTCTGGGAGCCAGAACAAACAGATCCTGGAAAAAAAGAACTGACGGCTCCCGTTGATTTCAATAGGGCGGATACGGCCTCAAAATCCTGACCAAAAAACTCTGTGTCAACTTACAATTAGGCAATCCACAAGATATAAGGTAGGAAAATAGAACCTTCTTTACATAAAAGTCACTTGGTACAAAGTATACAACCTCTGTGTGCCACTGTATCGTGTTCCGCTAGGAATCCTATATAGAGAGCATTTCTTCCTTGGAAGCAATGTCTTAAGGACAAAATACTTACATTCATACAAAATGTGACAGCAGGCTACAAATCTGCATATACCTTTATGTGAAGTTGGAAGCATATGAAGGTACAATAATTTGGCACCATTCAATATCTTGTACAATATACTGGGAAGCTGAAAAAAAATTCTGAATGAGGTGGAATTGGAAAAAAAACGCATTTGCTCCAATTTCTTATGGGTTTCATTTTTGCAGGATTCACTATGTAGAAAAAATGACGTTACCTGTATTCTGTGTGTCAGTACGCTCACCGCAATACAAAATTTATATAAGATTTGTAATGTTTTGATACCTTTTAAAACAAATTGCAAAAATTTGCAAAATCGAAAAAAAATTTGTGTTGCCATATTGTGACACCCGTAACTTTTTCATACTTACATGTGTGGAGCTGGGTAAGGTATCTTTTTATGTGGGACAAGATGTAGTTTTTATTGATTTTCTGAGCATAGGTTACCTAAAGTGTTTATATTAACTTTTTTTTTTTTTTTTACTTTTATTTTCAGGACCCTTAGGGACCTTGAACCTTCCATTGCCTTCTATTACATACTGCCATAGGCTTCCAGCTGTCATGGCAATCGATTGCCATTTAACGGCACCATCTAAAGTGTTAACAGCTGAGATGGATGTTGGCACAAATTGCACAAATTGCAGCTGTAAGCGGCGGGTGTTGGTTGTGTCATACAGCTGGCATCTGCCTTGTATGCACTCCTGAGCCCTCTCCATAAAGCCCCTCGTGACCTATGACGTACAGGTACATTATTGGTCGTTAAAGGGTTAAAGTGATCGGTCCTTAAATATAACAAACCATTACACTTGTCTCCCCAGGTTTCAGTTTTTAACACCAAAAACTCAATTTGTCTGTATACAGGTCCTGGGCTGTTTGTGCCAGGTGACTGTTGCAGGTATCAGTGGTCACCTCTTCATAAATGGCACATCCCAGCAGTCACGTGCTATATGTGAAGAGGTTACCGCTGAGGCCTGTGGTAACTAAGGCACAGGGAAAGGTGAGTAATTTCCCCCCCCCAATTCTAGATCAAATTGCATTTTATTGGACACCACCCTGTGATGCCCAGCACATGATGCCCAGCACAATTTGATTAAAACTGATAGAATCAGATGCAGCGTAAGCAACTTCCCACTATAGTGTGCACATAGCCTGAAACCTTTCCTGTTTGTTTTATATGAGTAGTAGCATCTGCCTACGACATCGTCTGCGGGTTGGAGTTGGCGCTGAGCCGCTGATATTTCGGCATTCGCCATTGGTTATGATCTGCCGTGTGCCGCCACATCCACTCCTGCGTGCCCCTGTCCCATTTGTTCCTCGCCTGTCCCCGCGTGGTTTTTACCTACCGTCTGCTCCTGGCTCCCCGCAGCCACCCTCGTCCCCCCCGCGCTCATGCCCCTTCACGCCCCCTGTTTAGCCCCCTCCGCAAAATCTCCTAACTCACCTGCCAGCACATGCACTGTCCCGCTGCCGAATGACACGGCGTACTCACCATAGCTAAGCTTAAGGGTCGGGAAGGCGCAAGACCGGTAAGCTGAGTGCGGCGTGGGGGACTGTCGCGGGCTGCCGAGGACTTCTGGCGCTGCGGCCTAGGCTACAGCTGCAAAGTGGTGGCATCCCAGAAGACGTTGTGTACGTCGGCAATGTGCGCATGCGCCTGCAAATACAGTGTAGTTGCTGTGGCAGGCCGGGCGGTGTCGCGGATCCTGATTGCGCTGGTGTTCGGCAAAGATGCCGGGTCCGGAGTGTGGAAGAGGTAGGCCGCTGGAGTAACTTTAACGTGAGCGGGGAAATGTGAAAGCATATGTAAATGTTGTTGCCTGGGGTTAGGGGCTAGCCCGGAGGCGGCAATAGGGAGTTTGTGGCTTGCTATGCTAAGAAGTGTGTGGGATTGCAGACCTGCTGCTATGAGTTCTGGTTTTCGGCGGCTCCTGCCAAGAACATATGTCTGTGATTGTTCCGAAAAGTAGCCTATCTTTCAATCCTGCCTATGAACTATGTTTGTGGAAAATTTCACACGAATCGGTTGAGCGATTTTTCATGATTGAGGAACAAACATCCAAACCCACAAACATCCAAACACACAAACCTTTATAATATTAGTAGGATGTTCACACACTGCTTTTATCATACTGATTTTGGTGTGTTTTCATCAATGGAATCAGGGTGTAAAAATAACAGTACGGGTCCATTAACACGGAGGAATCAGCACAGAATCAGCGCTGAAAAGAAAAGACTCCCATTGACTTCAATGGGTTCCGCACGGAAAATGGAACCCACTTTTTTTTCAGCACTGATTATGATGCGGATTCCGAGCCAGAATCAGTGCCACATTTCTCCTTGTGAATGATCCCTACTACTGATTGTTTCCAGGAAAAAAGCAGCATGGCTATACAATGCTCATACTGCAGCGGATGGCCATATGCAGATAATCTTACCTTTCCTCATGAAAGGAGTTATAGTCTGGTCCATAACCTCACTCGGTAGGGTTTTATAATTGACCATATCATTGTTTTTCATGACATCAAAAGATGTGAGATGAACAATCTTCTTCACAATGTCATCACTCATGTCTTTTTCCAGGAATTTCAGCATCTTCCTAATTTCTCTCTCTGGATCCTGTAGATTGGGATGATAATTATAATTGTGATCGATCAGTAATTGGTAATTAAGTCATTGGGTGACCAGAAGATAAGTCACTGTGAGATCTCACACACACAAGTATATTGTCTCTGCATACAATTGTCCTTATTATGGATATACCTGCTGGCCCAGCCATTGGTCTGCTGACCCAAACTCTATAGATCCATACAGTGCTGTGAGTTCCCCTGACAACCAGTACCCATAGCACATGCCCGAATTGTCCACCCTTGCATATGGAGTTCATAAGGGAGACCCGAGGTAGACCTTAGCTGCCTATGTTTTACATCATCAGCCATTCATTTCAATGGGCACCATGTAATGTTGTCCAGATGCCGATATTCCCAGTGAGAACAGGGAGAGGCGAGACTCCATATAAATTGTAATATATAAACAATAAAATCTAAAATGACAACACTCTTATGTGTATTTATGATTCTTTTCAAAATTTACCTCTTTCATATCTTCATAGAATAAATACAGGATTTGGTGGTCATGTCTCTTTTCCCACCAGCCTTTTGCATGATCATGCCAAGAACCATAGCACACTAAGGCAAAATAGCAAATGTCAGACTGCCTATAGTGATACATTTTATATAGTATTGCTTCTGTGGGATCAGTATATTATATCTTACCATTCCCTTTCATGTAGTTATATAGGAATACATCCCAGGATTCTGGTTGAGGCAATGGTGAGACTGTTAGGTGGAAAAAATAATATGATACTGCCAAATCTTTAGCATTTCTTGCAACATAAATAACCTGTTTGGAAACAAAAAAAAAAATCTGTAGTTTAACAGCAATAATATCTAAGGATTCTCTTAAAGTGGTTTTCACATCATCCTATCTCACCAGCTTTGCCTGCTGTCTCTTCTTCTCACTTCCTGTATTCTTAAGCAAGCTTGTGGGTGGGCTTTTGACTGTTTAATGGATAGGACCAGGGCCGGTTGCATTGCCCTGGGCCCTATGGTAGCAGGGGGCCCCATTGGGACAGCGGGACAATCCTGCATAGGCCTTTTTTTTTTTTTTTTTTTTATGGGCCGTTGGTAACTCTAGCCGGTAATGGGCCCCATTTACTTACCTCTCTGGTAAGTAAATGTCACATGACCGGGGCCTGCGTCCATATGCGTTGATGCAGACCCGGGTCATGTGACATGCCGTACGTCATTGAACATAGCCGACATCAGCAGGAAGAGCAGTGGATCTGGGGTTAGGTAAGTAGCAGTGTTTTTTATGTTTGTATCCCCCTTGGGTCTTCGATTATTATACTTTGGAGTCTGAAAACACCCCAGAGTATAATAACTGTTCATGGGTGTCCACAATGGGTCATAATAGTGTGTGCGGGGGACACTATGGGGCATAATTGTGTGGGGGGGATGTCGGTCGGTCGGGGTCTTTGGCGTCGGTCAGGGGGGGGCCCATGTCAAAAGTTTGCTCCGTCGTTCCTAGTTATACCACTGATAAAGGTCAATGTATAAAACATTTCTGACAGGTAGAAAAGTTCCATCAGCCAAATAACACATTTTCACCCATTGAATGTCACCATATAAAATCCCAGTTTTTGGCAGCTTTCAGGTATAATAGCAGGTGGTGATGGGGGAGCCAACTTATGAAACATTTGCCCTGGCCCACCAATGTGTTAAAATGGCCCTGGATAGGACACTATGAAGTACCTCAGTGTATATATATATATATATATATATATATTATATATATATATATATATATATATATATATATATATATATATACATTGTCTTTACCATGAGAGATTATTTATTATGATTACTAGAAATCTATAATAATATAATTATTATATATTATAATAATGTAGATCTTATACACGCTGCCAGAACTGACAACAGACTCATCAGACTCAGTACACTCAATGTTATCTTTTCGTTCACATAGAAAGATAACACATACTATTGGAGCCTTTATCATCAAACTGCAATCAGTAGAAGATAACAGCTCTGAGAGCATAATCCAGAGAACTCAGACAGAGTCTCAGTCAAGCAAACCAATAGAGGGCGCTCCCTTTGACATCATGTTAACCTTCTCAGAGGCCTTTGTTTGCAATGATGTTGGGATTTTACCAGGTACAGTCTCTCAGCCAAGGACAACTGTTTTGATGTTCTTGCATCTCATCAGCTTGGCGCAGAGAGGATTGACCTGGCAGAGGTCACTGACTTCCTAATTACATCATGGAAGTCAGATTTGCATATTCTTCCCATGTTCCTTTGCCCAGTGGAGCGCTCATGGCTTAATAAGACTCCACACACCTAAATGGTGGTTCTCTCCCTATGGAGATGAAAACAAGGTGACCATTGAGCAGGGGATTTGATCACGGCTTTAGCCACTTAGAGACTGAGCCAAGTTTTGTTTTTGCATATCCGCTTTCACCTCTGCACATTCCAAGAGCCGTAATGTTTTCATTTTTCACATGATGAATTCACATGATGGCTTGTGGAATTGAAAAAAAAGCATTTGTACCAATTTTGTGGGTCTTCATGATCTCAGTGATCCCAAATTTATATTGTATTTTGAATGTTTTGTTACCTTTTAAAAAAAAATACTGTGTTCTTGATGAATCCCCCCTCTGTGTTTGAGTTTACCATTGATGCATGGTTTAATAAAGTGCTAAAAAGAAAAAGGTACCAGAGTTTGCGATCATCATCAACCAACTTTAGCCTCCTTGACAGCTCTTGAAGAAACGGGACCTTGTTTACAAAGTTATTCGTATACCCAAGTAGTGTTCTTGGAGATTTCAGAGATTACAGTCCTAAATGAGTAGTTCCAGTAGGAATGAATCATTATTAAATTTATCATGGATAATCTTGGAATATATCGTTACCTTCGCGTTTTTCTCCCAAAAAGAGTCCGGCATCATCTGAATGGGAAGATGTGTTTTCACAAGTCTTGGGGATGGTGTGGCATTAAGTTGATCTACACCTGTTAGAATGACCAAGATTCATGATAAATTTATGTAATCTGATATATTGTAAAGATACAGATAATGCAGGGATTTTTTTTAAAAGAAAATTGGACAAATTGTCCATGGCAATAAATCATTTTTGCATTTTAATTTTTTCCACCCCACATTCCAAGAGCCATAGCTTTTTCATTTTTTGGTTCACAGAGTCACATCATGGCTTATTGTTTGCAAAACAAATTGTACTGTGCAATGTATTGGGAAGTTAGAAAAGAATTCAGAATGAGGTGCAATTGGACAAAAATATGCATTAGCGCCAATTTCATATGGGTTTAATTTTTATGGCATTCACTGTGTGGTACTTGTATTCTGTGGATCAGTATGAACACTGCGATACCAAATTTATATAGTACTAGCATTTGCCCGCGACTTCGTCTGCTGGTTGGCGTTGGCGCTGAGCCGCTTTTATTTAGCCAAGTCGTGTTGGTTACGATCTACCGTGCGCCCCCACCTCCCTCGGCCCTCGCCGGGCCGCGCGGCCTTTCCACCTGTCACCTGCTCCTGCCTTCCCCCCTGTCACCTGCACACCCGCTCCCGTCGCCACGCCTACGGCCCTGCGTCCGTTGGCGCCCCCGGCTCCCCTTCTGTGTCGCGTGCTTTTGGCCCCCAACCTCCCATCCTGGGGTCCCCCCTTCACGGGCGCTATTTCCCTCAGCGGCCCCCCCACCCGTATCTTTTGGCCCCCCGGGCCTCCTGCCCGCATGCCAACCTCCCTTCTCGTGGCCCCCGTACCCTCCTCCCCTCCCGTGGGCCCCTGGCCCTCCCTTCCCAGCCCCCCCTCTCAAGGCACCCACCAGCCCCTCTCCCCCCCCACCCCATCCACCCTGTCTGGAACTCCCTGCCCCCCCTCCACTAAGTCCTCTTGCATTCACTTCCACAACCTGTGCCCCTTGCCCCCCCCCCTCCTGCGGCCCACCCCAACCTCAAACAAAGTGTTGAAAAAAAAAATGCTGTTTGGCTATTTAGATTTTTTTGCTGCTATGCTGTTCTCCGTATGAGATAAATATTTTAATAGTTTGGACATTTTGGAGTGCGGGGATAGCTAATGTGTTTATTTTTACTTTTGTTTATTTACTTTTAAATCTTACCTAGAGAAAGGGGGGCGATTTGAACTTTATTTTATACTTTTAAAAACTTTTTTTTTTGTCTACTTTTATGATCAGACCCCCCAATATTACTGTATTGCAGTTAATAGCAAAATGCCATCCTCTGTATTACATGCTGCCTCTGGCAGCATGCAATAGTTCTTATGCAATGACAAGCCTGGGAGACTTCAATAGGCTCCAGGCTGTCATGAGAAATGATCACCACCCTCCGTGGGCAGTGATCTGTGACCAGTGGCGCCTGCACAGTTTATACGCCGTGGTCCTGTTTGACACAGCCGGCATCCACCATGTATGGAGAGAGCCCAGCTCCTGAGCCTTCTCCATACATACCCATGGACAGGTACATCATTGGTAATTAAGGGGTTAAAGGAGTTGTCCAGCCCGAAGTTGTTTTTTAACACTGATGACCTATCCACAAGATGTATGTGATCTGTGGGTTTTGACACCCAGATCCCACACTGATCAGCTGTTCAGATGGTACCGGGCAACTACAGTGCTGCTTTTATTACTTGAACAGGAGCAGCTGGATTGCTGTAACTTCTTGCACCTGTGCACTGCTGGTCTGTATAGAGGTCCGGGTGCTGGACCCCACAGATCACATACTGATGACCTGTACTGTGGATAGGTCACCAGCAGTGGCGGATCCAGGGTTTGCGGGGCCCTGGGCAATTGACTTTGGCAGGGCCCTACGCGCAGCGCACCGCAGCAAAATAGGCCCCACCCACTTTTATGTTGACTCCGCCCATTCTCATTCATTTTTCATGTGATTCCACACAGTATAATCCTCCTACAGTCACCCGTTAATTATATGTCCCCCCTCCATCTCTCCCCATTTTCATATACACCCTTCATCTACCCCTAGTTTCATGTCCCCCATCTATCTCTGTCCCCAGTTTCATGCCATTCTCCCCCTTTATCTGCCCACAGTTTCATGTCCCCCCCGTCTCTGCCCCAGTGTCATGCCGTTCTCCCCCCTTCATTTGCCCCAATGTCATGCCATTCTCCCCCCTTCATCTGCCACAGTGTCATGCCATCCCCCCCTTCATCTGCCCAAGTATCATGCCATTCTCCCCCCTTCATCTGCCTCAGTGTCATGCCATTCTCCCCCCTTCATCTGCCCCAGTGTCATGCCATTCTCCCCCCCATTCATCTGCCCCAGTGTCATGCCATCCCCCCTTCATCTGCCCCAGTGTCATGCCATCCCCCCCTTCATCTGCCCAAGTATCATGCCATTCTCCCCCCTTCATCTGCCTCAGTGTCATGCTGTTCTCTCCCCCTTCATTTGCCCCAGTGTCATGCTGTTCCCCCCTCCCCTTCATTTGCCCCCCAGTTTCATTGGTCCCCCACCATCTCTGTCCCCAGTTTCATGCCGTTCTCTCCCCACCCCCTTCATCTTCCCCAGTGTCATGCCGTTCTCCCCCTCCCCTTCATTTGCCCCCCAGTTTCATGGGCCCCCTTCATTATGTTCCACCTTAATATTTAATACAAAACAAACACTTACACTCACCTTCTATCACTCACCTTCCATCGTTCCCCCGACGCTCCTCTCTCTAACTCCAGTCACATACGCGATGCAGGAGCTGTGATCTCAACTCCTGCTTAGCTGCGGCCCGGCTTGCGTGTGTAAGCGTGATGTGATGACGTCATCGCGCCTACACATGCAAGCCGGGCCGGAGCTTTAAAGCAGGAGCTGAGCAGACAGCTCCTGCTTTAATCGCGTATGTATTCAGCTCATCGGTGGACGGACGCCGATGAGCTGAAATCGTGACAGGCAAGTGCCGGGGCCCCCAGAGGCTTTGTGGGCCCCGGCACTTGCCCGACTATGCCGAGGCTGACCGGGACCATTTTGTTAGGGCGGGGCCCCGGGCGGTTGCCCGGCTCGCCCGGCCCTGGATCCGCCCCTGGTCACCAGTATGAAAAAGCAATTTGGGGCCAGCCTGTTTAACCTCTTCAAGACCGAGCCTAAAAGTACCTAGATGACCGGGCCTCATTTTTCAAATCTGACATGTGTCACTTTAAGTGGTAATAACTTTGAGATGCATTAACTTATCATGGTGATTCTGAGATTGTTTTCTCGTGACACATTGTACATCGTGTCAGTGGTACATTTTGGCCAATATGTTTTGTCTTTAATTATGAAAAAATAGGAAATTTGGTTAAAATTTTGAAAAAAATGCAATTTTCAAACTTTGAAATTGCATGCCTTTCATGTAGAATGTCATACTACCCAAAATACTTTATACATTTAATTTACCATATCTCTGCTTTATATTGGCATCAAACTTTAATCACCCTTTCATTTTTTTCAGATGTTATAAGGCTTACAAGTCAAGCAGTAATTTTCCAAATTTTTAAGAATATTTCCAACACACATTTTTCAAGGGACCAGTTCAGTTCTGAAGGGGTCTTAAAAGGCCTCTCTATTAGAAACCCCCATAAATCACCCCATTCTAAAAACTTCACTCCTGTAAGAATTCATAACTGCATTTAGGAAGTTTCTTAACCCTTTCAGCATTTCATGGCAATTAAAACAAAATAGAGGTCAAATTTACAATTTCAATTTTTTTTCACTAATATTTTCATTTAGCCCTAGATCTTACACATTCACAACGTGTTAAAGGAGAAAACACATTCTAAATTCTATTAAGCAATTTCCCCCAAGCATGAAACTATTCCATGTGAGAATGTTAAAAGATGTATGGGCACACTGTAGGGTCCAGAACAGAAGGAGCGCTATTGGGATTTTGGAGGGCAGATTTTGCTGGAATCTGTTTCAGGCACCATGTCGCATTTGCAGAGCCCCTGAAGTGCCAGAACAGTGGAAACCCCCTCAAAATAACACCATTTTGGAAACTAGACCCCTCAAGGAATGTATCCAGGGGTATAGTGAGCACTTTGACCCTACAGGTGTTTCACAGATTTTTTTACCATTGAGACATGAAAATTTTAAATTTTTTTTCCCCTAATATAATGTCACTTTAGCCCCCAATTTTTTATCTTCAAAAGGGGTTAAAGGAGAAATTGCAACCCACATATTGCTACACACTTTCTATTGAATGCAACAATACCCCATATGTTCTGGAATATTGATATACGGACACATGGCAGCTCTCAGAACGGAAAGAGCGCTAATTGGGTTTTGGAGGCCAGATTTTGCTGGAATCATGATCAAGCACCATGTCCCATTTGCAGAGCCCTCTAGGTGTCCAAACAGTAGAAACCTCCAAATTGTGACCCCATTTTGGAAACTAGACCCTGTGAGTTATTCATTGAGGGGTATAGTGAGTATTTTGACCCCATAAGTTTTGAAAAAATTTGTGTCAAACTAAAATTTTTCATATTTTTTACACAAAAGTGTCATTTTAAAGGCAGCTTTTTCCCCATAACACATGAAAATAAATAAAAACACCCCAAAATAGATGGCCCCATTTCTCCTGTGTTCAAAAATGTACACTTAGTGGCCTTAATCCTATGTACGGACGCACAGTAGGGCCCAAAAAGAAGGGAGCACCAACTGGGTTTCAAGACATAATATTTGCTTCTAAATGTTTCAGACCCATTGCGCATTCAAACAAGATTTGAGTTACCAAAACAATTGAAAACCCCCATAAATGACCCTATTTTATAAACTAGACCCCTTAAGGTATTCATTGAGGGGTATAGTGAGCATTTTGACCCTATAGCCATTTCACAGATTTTAATAACCTTGGGATGTGTAGGTGAAAAATTACTAAAATGTCCCTTTATCTCCAAAGTTTTCATTTTCACAAGGGGTTAAAGGAGAAAAAGCCCCCCCCCCACAGTTTGTTACACAATTTCTCTTGAACACGGCAATACCCCATATGTGGCCATAATCTGCTGTATGGGAACATGGCGGGGCTCAGAATGGAAAGAGCGCTATTTTGCTTTTGGTGGGCAGATATTGCTGGAATAGTTTTGAGGTGCCATGTTGCATCTGCTGAGCCCCTAAAGTATCAATACAATGGAAACCCCTCAAAAGTGACCCCATTTTAAAAACTACACCCATCAAGGAATGTATCAAGGAGTATTATCATTCTGAGCCTAAAAATGCTTCCCAAAAATTAATGCACAAAATGAAAATTTAAATTTTGAAAGAAATATGCCTTTTCGGTGCCCAATGAGTTGCACCCACTTTGTGCACTCCTAAAACTATTAAGGGGCCATCCCGGGTAGAAAGAAGTTATATATGTGGGTGTACACTGCTGCTTGGGCACACAGCAGGGCTCAGAAGGGAAGGAGCAGTGGGCTTTTCAGCTTTTGGTGTACAGATTTGGAGGGGTTTCCTGACGCCATGTTGTTTTTGCAGAGCCCTGGAGGTGACAGTAATTTGGAATTCCCCAACAAGTGACCCCATTTTGTAGGGGAGATTTTAGAGTCTCTACAAATGTGACATGGTGTCCAAACACCAACAATCTAAATCAGCTGTCCAAAAGCACATATCGCTCCTTCCCTTCTGCGCCCTGCTGTGTACCCAAGCAGCAGTTTATGCCCACAGGTATGACACTGGTGTACCCCGGATAAGGAACCTACTATAAATTTCCTACTATATCTCCAGTAGCTACTATGTTGGGGGGGTCACTAAGGGGGGCAGTTCTGGTTTATTTTCCGTCGTAAGCTCTACATCTGGTTTGTACCCCAGTATTCGCTCGCACAGCTTATACATACCCTTCCTGCCGTAGCCAGTTGTGTTCTTATGATTTGGTGATTTGTTTGTTTTTTTGTCTTCACACTGTACAGGCTATAATTTTTTTTTTATTTTTCTGGTGATGTGGCCGCATGAGGGCTTGATGTTTGCGGTATGAGATGTATTTTGTTATAACATTTTTGGGTGTTTAACATATTGACTTACTTTTATTAACTCTTTCTTGGTGAATTAAAAAAAAATCCCTATCAATTCTGGTATTGTGTTTTGCCTTTAAAAAAAATTTCTGCAAGGCATGTAGCATAAGTAAACATGTGACCTTTATTCTGCGGGTCGGTACGATTACGGCGATACCTCATTTATATTGTTTTTTATGTGTTACTAGTTTTGCAGAACAAAAAATCCATTTGGGGATGTAAATCAATTACTTTTACATCACCAACTTCTGAGAGGTATAACATTTTTATTTTTCGGTTGACAGAATTGGTTTATGGCTTATTTTTTGCGGGACAACCTGTGATTTGTATTGGTACTGTTTTGGGGTACATGTGACTTGATGGCGAAAAAACATTACTTTTGCCGGGTTTTTTTGCGTTTTTTTTTTTCCGGTATTCACTGCGTAGGTTAAATATTGTTTGTTCTATTGTACAGATTGTGACGGACGCGTTGATACCAAATATGTATTGTTTTTATTAATATTTTGGTTTTTTTTTTTATATATCATTAATTTTATATAAGAAAAGGGAATTTGGGGGGGTTTATAACTATATAAAAAAAATTTACACACTTTCTTTCTTTATTTTTTAACTTTTTATTTAATTTTTTATTTGTTCTATAAGGACACTAGAACCAGCGATCAGAGAGGATCGCTGGCTCTATGCTATAGAATGCAATACAGTGTATTGCAGTCTATGGAGGAAGCCAGCTGATACAGACGCATCGGCTGGCTTCCTCTATACCTGGTAGGATCAACCAGGTACTGGGGGCTCTTAGCAGCCTGGGTTCACTGGTCAGACCCCAGGCTGCAGAAGATACTTATGGGCACCCCCCGATCTCGCCGCGGGGGTGCCCAGGGGGCACTTTATCTTTGCTAAGCCCCTTGGATACGGCGGTGATGTTTCACCGCCGGCATCTAAGGGGTTAAAACCTCCGCTCGGAGACCAGCTCCGAGCGGAGTATATAGAGCACAGTGTTAGCTATCACATATAGCTAACACTTGCTTCCGATGCCGCCCGCAGGATCATCTAACCCGCGGCGGCATCGCATGTCAGGGAAAGTTTGTTACTGCAACAAACTTTCCCTGACATGGCCGCTACATGATCGGGACCTGAATCTATCAGGTCCTGATCATGTCTCCGTGGACCCCAGCAGCCATTAGCGCTGGGTCCACGGAGCTCCCGACCCTCGGGGAGACCCGATCCCCATTTTAAAAGGGGCCGTTAATTAACGTCGGCGCGGCACAGAGCCCAAGCCGCGCCGACGTTAATCTACAGGGGCCGGTCGGGAAGCGGTTAATGTTTGCAGACACACACACACACAGTGTCCATGTGTCTACTCTACAGCTAATTCAGGGCACAAAGGTGCAATACCATGCACCACCATTGGTAGCCAGATGGTGAGCAAGTCCACAGGCCAAACTAAGCACTGAAGACATTGCAGCATTAGCACAACCACCAAGGCTCTTCCCTAAGCAGATTGTTGGGGGGGGGGGGGTGAGAAAAGTTAGCCGATACCAAGTTGATGATGATCTTTGAAAATTCATTGAAGATATTCTTTATTACCTGAAGGCATTCCTTGAATCTGAAATTCTAGATATGGTACACGATTATATATAGTATCTCGACGACATTTTTCTTTGTCTCCTTCACAGTAAATCATATCAAGGATTTCACTTGCCCACGTAGTTCCTAAAAGAAACAATAACAACTGCATCATGATGAACATCTAAGTACTTAATGGGCTTGTCCGGCCCAAAATGCATACTTCATGCTGAAGGCCTTTCCACAGGATAGGTCATCAGTATGGAATGTCAGGGTTTGGCACCCAGACCCCACACAGATCAGCTGATCCAAATGCCTAAGGGCACCTGAAGCAGTAGTAATGGATAGAGAGCAATACATCCAGAGCAGCAGCCCTGTCCACTGAGTAGTGGTGGTGTCGGGGAACTGCAGCTAAGCTCCAGTTACTTGATTAGGAGTGAAGCCACTACCATTCCATGTCAGCTGATCTGTGTCGGACCCTGGCAGATCACATACTGATGACCTATCCATAACTCTTACTAAATAATATTCTCTTAGTTCTGACTAGGATTTTCTAAGTTGTATTACCAGCTTTAGGATAAGTTGCAATAACTACGTCATCAGGTCGGGCCTGAAATCGTTTCACATCTTCCCATGTTTCAGCAAGAGGTTTAGTCATTAGAACTCCATGTACAGGAACCAGCAGCTCTCGTGTAGCGGCGTCCATTGTTTTCACTCTGAACAAAGACAAATGGCTTTTTTCAGTTTTTTTTCTGATAAAGCAATACTTAAGAGCCAAGTAAAAGTAGCCAAAATTTTCATTTAACCCCCTCTTCACTACTCATTGACTAGTTGGGACAGTAGAACATGAATAGACATCCTTCACTTTAGCTGAGCGACACAGGGTCCGGGTGCTGGTTCTGATCACACCACGCAACGCAGGGCTGCAACAAGCCTGGAATTTCTGGGTTCATTGCATACAAAACTCCGGGGAAGTAAGTGATGATAAACTTCCTGGAGAACCCCTTTAAATAAAAGGGTACCTGTAATTGAAACTTCTTCTGTATGCAGTGTCCTAATAATATTTATATATGAATATTGCTCTGAGTGGGCTGACCTAGGCAACAGAACACTTCGCTTTTGCCACCAGGAGGTTTTGAATGCCACACAATGCCACTTTATTAGACTCTGAGACTGCCAAAGAGAAGTTGACTTCAGTGACCAGCTATCTTCAGGAAACCTAGAGAAAATGAATTATTCACATGAGACATTCTCACCCCCCTGATCAGGAGTACTTTGTCCCATGTTCTGATTGGAGCGGTAGCATGCGCACTAAACTCATTACAATGGGAGTGCATTGGCTACATCCAATGCTTCCACTGAAATGAATGGAGTGGTGTGCAGAAATGAATGGAGTGGTGTGCAGACTTCCCAACTACGACTCCATTCAGAACAGAGAATATAAGTCCCCCATTCTCTTGATCAGTCGGGGTCTGAGTAGTCAGATAGTCACCAATCTGCAAGTTAGGGGATAACTTGCTCTGATGGGAAAACCCCTTTAGGCTAAGGCCCCACGTGGCGTCCCGCATTAAAAAAAGCCCTGTGGAAAAAACTGTGGCGGCAGCGCAATGCGGTTCTTCCCGAAGCGCTTTAGAAAGAAAGTTCGCAGAGGTTTCCTCTGCGGACTTCCTGTTTCTGTGGGTATAACTGACATGCTGCGAATTGCCAAAAACACGCTGGTTTTGGAAATCTCCACATGTCCGCAACGTGGGTTGTTACAGCAATGTGGGCATAGGAATCGCTAGATTCCCATCCACAATGCTCAGGCTATATCACCTGCCCACAATTTTTTATGCGGTGTTTCTGACGCGGGCAAATTGCAGTGTGAATGTATGTAGGGGTTGCAAAGGTAGCAATCACCCCAAAGGGGCTTCAAAGGTCTGTCTGCTACAGAAAATATACCACTAAGCTAAATGGCACAAGGTAAGTAGGGGCCCCATTAAAGAGTTTGAACTGGGGCCCATGAGCAACATATTAAGCCTCTTGTGCTTTTCATTTTTAGTGTTGGGAGATTTCCGCTCTGAAACCTGCCGAAGTGTGAATGTAGAATAATTCAAGATCAATAGAACATAAGTAATTCAATGTATTCTTGAAGAATCAACTTGTGGATACCTTATAAACACGCACTTTAATGTAGCAGCAGAGATTTATGTGGATCACATTGGGGTTCTTTCAGTACACATTAGATTCATATCATATAATATGCATAAAACCCCAATGGCAGATGTTGATAGAGAGAAGGATAGGGCAGGTGAATTTCCACATTGCCAATCTTTTTATTGTACAAGAGACACATCTGCACCAAAGTTGTCTGGACAAGCTGAGCATGTATGTGTTATGTGGGATAGGGGGTTCAGGGGATGTTGTTAGCTGAATGCTCCTATTCTGAAGCTTAAGTATGAAGACTCACCAATATGAAGCGTTCACTCCCTCGTCTGTTCTGGCAGTGAGTAAAAAAATGCTTGTGCTTGCTTTATTTATATGGATTCAATGTAACCTGAGTCACTTCTCTTGTTTATTGCATCCTTTTATTCTGTGCAATCTTGTATTCTAATTTATAAGGGGAATAAAACCGGTTTCTCTTGAGTATCCCAAGTACAAATACTATGAACATGGTAACCAAATACCAATTTCAAGCTAAAAAGTGTCCTGTACATGTAATATAGGGGAACCTAGAGGGTCGCCCCTTCTAATGTTCTCACTAGTTTAGTTAGGTTCCCTCCATTGTGGATCTTTATGCTCATAGAATAGTTAGGGATTATGGACCCAAACTAGAATAAGATGTCCAGCCTTATTCTATGTATAATAGTCAATAAGAAGACTATCACATACAGTACAGACCAAAAGTTTGGACACACCTTCTCATTCAAACAGTTTTCTGTATTTTCATGACTATGAAAATTGTAGATTCACACTGAAGGCATCAAAACTATGTGAATTAACACACATGGAATTATATACTTACCAACAAATGAAAATCTGTTTTATATTCTCGGTTCTTCAAAGTAGCCACCTTTTGCTTTGATTCTTGCTTTGCACACTGTTGGCATTCTCTTGATGAGCTTCAAGAGGTAGTCACCGGAAATGGTTTTCACTTCACAGGTGTGCCCTGTCAGGTGTAATAAGTGGGATTTCTTGCCTTATAAATGGGGTTGGGACCATCAGTTGTGCAGAAGTCAGGTGGATACACAGCCGATAGTCCTACTGAATAGACTGTTAGAATTTGTATTATGGCAAGAAAAAAGCAGCTAAGTAAGAAAAACGAGTGGCCATCATTACTTTAAGAAATGAAGGTCAGTCAGTCTGAAAAATTGGGAAAACTTTGAAAGTGTACCCAAGTTTAGTTGCGAAACCAACCAGCACTACAAAGAAACTGGCTCACATGAGGACCGCCCCAGGAAAGGAAGACCAAGAGTCACCTCTGCCGCGGAGGATAAGTTCATCCGAGTCACCAGCCTCAGAAATCGCAGGTTAACAGCAGCTAAGATTAAAGACCAGGTCAATGCCACGTACAGTTCTAGCAGCAGACACATCTCTACAACTGTTAAGAGACTTTGTGCAGCCGCCGGCCTTCATGGTAAAATAGCTGCTAGAAAACCACTGCTAAGGACAGGCAACAAGCAGAAGAGACTTGTTTGGGCTAAAGAACACAAGGAATGGACATTAGACCAGTGGAAATCTGTGCTTTGGTCTGATAAATCCAAATTTGAGATTTTTGGTTCCGACCACCGTGTCTTTGTGCGACGTAGAAAAGGTGAACGGATGGACTCTACATGCCTGGAGGAGGAGGTGTGATGGTGTGGGGGTGCTTTGCTGGTGACACTGTTGGGGATTTATTCAAAATTGAAGGCATACTGAACCAGCATGGCTACCACAGCATCTTGCATCGGCATGCTATTCCATCCGGTTTGCATTTAGTTGGACCATCATTTATTTTTCAACAGGACAATGACCCCAAACACCTCCAGGCTGTGTAAGGGCTATTTGACCAAGAAGGAGAGTGATGGGGTGCTACACCTGATGACCTGACCTCCACATTCACCAGACCTGAACCCAATCGAGACAGTTTGGGGTGAGCTGGACCGCAGAGTAAAGTCAAAAGGGCCAAAAAGTGTTAAGCATCTCTGGGAACTCCTTCAAGACTGTTGGAAGACCATTTCAGGTGACTACCTCTTGAAGCTCATCAAGAGAATGCCAAGAATGTGCAAAGCAGGAATCAAAGCAAAAGGTGGCTACTAAAGGACTGAGAACATAAGACAGATTTTCAGTTGTTTCACACTTTTTTCTTAAGTCTATAATTCCACATGTGATAATTCATAGTTTTGATGCCTTCAGTGAGAATCTACAATTGTCATAGACCTGAAAATACAGAAAACTCATTGAATGAGAAGGTGAGTCCAAACTTTTGGTCTGTACTGTATACTTTCTCTAGGGTGGAGGCTGTCTGAAAATAATTCTGAAGACTTAAAGGTTATTCCAGGCTTGTTAACTTACTAAAGATTTCCCAACTACATTTTTTACAATGTTCATGCAGCATAAATGTCACGAAAATTTTATTATGTGCAGAAATTATGACATTATCAAATATATATATAGCTTTTTTTGTTTGTTTTATTACCTGTGTACAATAAAAGCAGCTTTTCCAAGAGCCATAACTTTTTTTATTCTTCGACCTATTTTATTTTGGGCAAGTTTTATTTAACATTGGCACCATTTTGAGATAGATAAAACTTATTGATTAACTTTTATTTATTTGTGTTTGCCGGATTAACATAGACCCCTAGGGGGTCTAATAAATGCAAAAGAAAGTAAAAAAATAAAAAGTATTAAAAATTCAAATCACCCCCTTTCCCTAAAACACATATAAAAGTGCTTAAATACGGTGAAACACATGCACATTAGGTATCCCCGTTTCCAAAAACATCCCGCTCTACAAATCTATAAAAATATTTTTCCCATATGGTAAACGTCGTAGCGGGGAAAAAAGTCGAAAGTGCCAAACCGACTTTTTTTTTCCACTGTTTTGCATCTGCTAAAATTTTTTATAAAAAGTGATCAAAGCAATAGCAATTCCCCAAAATGATATAACTAGAAAGTACACCCGGCCCCGCAAATAAGACGCCTTATGCATTCCCGTACACAGAAGTATAAAAAAGTTATGGGTGTCAGAATATGGGATTGTCGCAGGATCCAGATTCTATATGATACCACTGTTTAGAGGATATATCATTGTGCTAAATAGGTGTGGTTGTATTTTTTTGTACTTTCCCAAGATAATAGATAAAGTTGATTCAAATACCTTGCTCCCATAGGAATGAATGGGAGCGGCCGAACAGCAAGGGGTTAAGCGCCAGCCACGCACCAGCAGCTTCCATTCATTTCTATGAAGCGAGGTATTCGAAACTATAGTTTCGAATACTATTCGCTCATCTCTAACAGTAGACTAGTCTGTATATCTATTAGTTTTCAGTTTCAGACTAACCTGGTCTCTTTCAGTATTTCCATACTGAGTTATTGTGCTTACCTGCAATACAGTCTGAGATTAATTTATAGGTTAGTTCATCTCAGACTTCTCAAAACCGACCAAAGTCCAATATTTTCCATTCTTTAGGGATTATGAGTAAGCAAACAAAGCACTTAGTTATTGGTGTACAAGGTACGTGTTTCTGTGCTAATGTGATGGTTATTGGATCTTTTAACGTAAAACTGGCCAAACATAAGTCGGTGTCTGGCAGAAATCTGGCTGGTATAAATCCGTATACCGTGTCCTGTGGCCTATATAATGGAAGAGAAGGGACATTGCCGCTCCCTGCTCTGTCATAGGTTATATGTTTCAACAGTATTGCATACAGGGTATACCAATAGAGTTGTAAGTGGAGCTTCTATGATTCAAGTGTTTCAGGCCAGAAGTCTGGTACTTCAGATCTGGGGTCACTTTGGGGAGAGGGACCCTTAGCAATTTCCCAGTTACCCGCCGATAACACAGGTCTTTTCATGTATCATATAAAGAGCATATTGTAAGGTTTCATATGACACCAAAATGGTCATTCTATTAGTATGACTATTTATATATTGCAGCAACATCAAGCTGCTCCCAGCTGCAGTTGTCTTTTCAACTGGAGATATCTTTGGAAATAATATAGGTAGAACTGTACTTTTGGTGTCATGTGTAAGCTTAGAATCTCTTGCTTTCTTTTTATTATTTTTGCAAAACTTTAAGCATAGAACTAGCTGCTAAAATAACAAAAGCAGGATTCATCAAGACCAATGTATTTTACACCGGCCTTGGTGTTCCCTGTGCCAGCAGAGGGTGCTCTTAATTCATGACGAGGTTCCTGGTGCACTTGTGTCTAGGTGCAAATCTATTGCAGCCTTGGGTTGCCATAGAATCTTCTAACATTGATACCACTTTCAGGGGGCATTCACACGATGTAACTCGGCATTGATTCTGACACGTAAACTCGTGTCAGAATCAGCGCTGCAAAACAGAATCCCATTGACTTCAATGGGTTCCGTGTAGCGTGCTTAACACATTGAAATCAATGCGTTAAAAAGCCTCCCATTGAATTCAATGTGTTACGCGCACTCAGCAGAACCCATTGAAGTCAATGGGATTCTGTTTTGCAGCGCTGATTCTGACATGAGTTTGCTGACAGTCTGTTCTATGACTATATAAGCCTTCATAGAAGATGTCCTATCAGTTTTTCTGCTACTAATATCCTCATTATGGCTGGAGCACATTTTCCATATGGCTCTGAGGCTGTGAACGTGTATAATAAGGAACAGTCCCCCCCCCCCCTCCATTATCTATTACTGATAATACTAATTTCTTTATATGCAATCCTGCCAGGAGTAACTATACAATAGCTAACAGTAGCTGAGCATAATAGAAGAGATCCTGAAGCATTGAACTGTAAATAAAAGGGTAAATACATGCAGAGATAATCCAGCTAAAACAGAGGGAAAAAAAATCCCCAATCTATTAACAAAGTCATGAAAACTGCTTGCGGTCTGTGAATAATATCCCATCTGCAATCCAACAAGCAGCTAGAAGTAGATACAAGTACATAAAAGACTTTCTGACTTTTTCAGAATCTTAAGTCCCTTGCACAGAGCAAGCAGTTTGCAGACGTGCTGTGAGGAGAATCAACCCCTCCCCTCTCCATTCACTATGAAGACAGAACAGAACCTCCTCCTCCACTCACTTTTGAATTGTATCTATGGACGGACCTTTGCAAGGAACAGGGTGTGAACTGCAAATTAGCTAGAAAGGAGACTCCTAGAAAGGAGACTTTAGAGAGGTTTTTGAGACAGAAAGCAGACACCTTTTTAATTAAAGTACATTACATTTTGGTCCAGAATCACATGCTCTGTGAAAAAATATGCAAATCTATTCTCCAGGATGTAATTAGGAGAACAGTGCACTCTGTACGCCGCCCTCTAGAGGGCAGCATCCTTAACATCATGCATGACTCAGTTAAAAAGTCTAATTAATCATGATGTGGATTTAATTGCCAAATTAGTATTTCTATTCCAAAAGGAACAGATTCCCAGCATTTCACTATGCTCTGTGAAATGAGAGTAAATTATCCTAAAATTCAGTGACCATTTAAGGCAATTTGTTCTTCTGGTTCAGGCCGAATAGAACTTTTGGTCTGAATTGGCTGAAATCTAAACAAATTTTGAGACGTCTTCTCATTTCTCATTCCAAACCTTCCTAAATGCAAGCCAGCCATCCAATATAGAAAAATGAGTTTACAAAATTAATATTTTAATCAGGTACTAAACCCATTTACTGGCTAAATTATTTGCAAATTAGAGATGACCATTATATTTTGGTAGTGTCATACAAAGCTATTCTATTAATCCTATATATTTTTGTTACAGATTGACTTACTTAATGTCTTCGAAAATTATTCCACGCCCTGTTGTTGAATGATCTGTGTGCGAAATATAAGAGTGAAATATTACTACTCAATTGCTGTGAATTAAAAGTATGCTTGGTTAATCATTACACAAGTCGGGTAAATATTAACCAATAAAATGTAGGCGTGTCTGTAAAGTTCATACCAGGTTACCAGCCTCATATTTGGGATTTGGTAATGTCAGCCAAATAGGTTAAAACATACTTCGCTAGGTAAACCGTACACAGAAGAATATTAGACTTGTTAGGTTACATTCCCCGACTTCTCATGAACCTGGTCATTGTACAAGTATGGGTGTTTCACACTCTATGACAATATTTTCTGAGGACAAAATGGTCCCATAAAATACATTCTTTTATTACAAAAATTGGTTTATTAGAGGTAACATTTATTGGTTATGGTTTTTTATGTGCATTTGTAACTTGTATCTGGCACTCTCAAGAATCACAATATGAATTATTGGCTGTCATCCACACTAAACCAGATGACGGTATATTGGGCGCCACCGTTTCACATGGTCTTCCCATTCTACCTAACATAATGATAGGACAATAGAGAACAGATAATCGTTATAATGTATCACCGCTCTGGGACAGGTCTTCTCCTTCAGTAACCCCTTTCATTGTCAGTTTACTTGCACACATCTAATCTAAATGTTGTGGGCTGAGGTGTTCCAAAATTTAGCCCTTAGACAAACATAAAGAAAATTCTTTGAAATGTGTTATGGTAACTATTACATCAGAGAATTTAGCAAATTATTAAACAGCAACCCATGTGAGCGGAGATATAGCAGCCATCTAAGACTGCCATACTGTCATTTTGGTGGTACTTTGGCTTCATTAAAGGGGATTTCCAGCTCATATTGATGATCAATATTCAGGATTAGAGTTGAGTGAGTACTGTTCGGATCAGCCGATCCGAACAGCACGCACGCATTGAAATGAATGGAAGCACCTGGTGCTTCCAGTTTGACGGCAGCCGGCCGCTTAACCCGCCGCGTGCCGGCTGCGTGCATTGATTTCAATGCGTGCGTGCTGTTCTGATCGGCTGATCCGAACAGTACTCGCTCAACTCTATTCAGGATAGCTCATTAAAGAGGACCTTTCACCACCTGGAGCACATGTGGTGTAATCGGCTTTCTTGTTCTATGCCCCCGGTGAAGAGCTATCGGTCCTGGTACCGTAGTTCTTCACTGTCAGAAGGGAATTTCTGACAGTCAGTCAGGAACGCCCTTCCTCACAGTAGCATCTATGGTGCTGGACCGTACGAGCGGTGAGGAACGCCTCCCTCCCCTCCTGATAGTACTTGTCCATAGACGAATACTGGGGGTGTGTGGGGGGGGGTGTTCCTCACCATTCAGTGTCATGGCTGGACAGTAAGCAACGTCCCCTCTCACAGTACAGCGCTATAGACGCTGCTGTGAGGAAGGGTGTTCCTGACTGACTGTCAGAAACGCCCTTCTGACAGTGAAGAGCTACGGCACTGGCACCGATAGCTCTTCACCGGGGGCACAGATCAGCGCATTCAGCGCACTGTTGGCTTTCTAACAGTGTATTACACCACATGTGCCCCAGATGGTGAAAGGTCCTCTTTGATAAGCTATGCATCGGACACCTGGGGCCTCCACTGATCAGCGTTGACCTCTTGTAATAGGACATGTTTTTTCATAAAATCATAGTGTTTTATTAATGTGATATGACAGAGTTAATGTCTTATGTCTATATGTATTTCTTGTTGTACATCTACAAGATGTTACTGATCATGCTGTATTTCTGTATACTACACTGATCGCTCTGTATATCTGTATACTATACTAAACTATATATATATATATACTATACACTCTGTATTTATGTGTATTAGATTGATCTCTCTGTACTGATCATTAGGCAAGCATTTCTTCATGTTACAAATTGACCACTCAGCCCCTCACCCTCCACCAAAGGTATTACAAAAACTGTATGGACTATTGTCTTAGCTAGTCTCAACTGGAATCATAAAGAAGGACATCCAGCATGTCTGGAACTCATTGAACGTTGGGTATACATCACTGCATGATATATAAAGGGGATCCCCATCCAGTGAGCTATTACAGCATTTATAACTACAGCTAAGTATTATCTCTTTTCTTTTATTAAACACATTATTATTATATTCTGGTGTGATTATCGTTATTCTTTGACCATCTTTGAGTTAACCTGTTTAAAAAAATAACTTTTGCCTCATTTACATTGCATACTGTCTGTTTATAGTATCCATGCTCTGCAATTACAGCCTCACCCTATAGAAGTGAATAGGAAGGGACTGTCGTTACATGGCATGCCTCAGTCAAAGCCATGTTGGATCCATTGCCATGACAGTTGGGAACTTAGTGAAGGCCCCCAGGCTTGTCTGGCATATACTTCTACTACAGGTTTCTCTATGCCATGATTATACAATACATTGCAATGTACTGTACTAGTGATCAGACCCCTTGGGGTTCAAAACTCTTAGGGGTTGTAAAAAAAAGTTAAAAACTAAACAAATATTCAATACCCCCCCTTTTCATCAGAGCACATACACTGTCTACCAATAAGTATTTGGACACCCATGCAAATGAAGATATCTGTGGTCGTGATGTACGTCACACCTTCTGCGTGGACACAGCATTGGCATTAGTCTCATGCAAGATGCCACGAAGTGCAGAGTTGTCCGATTTCGAAAAAGGGGTAATTGTGGGGCACCACAGAAATGGTTGATCTTTAAGGGACACTGAATTACCCTAAATTGACAGTGGCCTATGTGATTAAAAAGTGGAAGGTGAACGGTGATTGTCGGAATGTGCCCCGAGTCAGCAGACCCCCGAAACTGGGAGATAGAGACCGACGAGTGCTGGCCAGAGAAACCGCACCCAACCGATGGCTCACCTACACCAGGAGTGTCACCAGGCATCCGGGAGTATTGTGTCCATCCATACCATCCGTAAGGAAGCATCTGCTGGGGTCTACCAACTATTGGATAGGAAGAAATGTTGTTTTTCTATTCTAAAACAGGGGTCCAAATACTTATTGGTAGACAGTGTATAAAAATACATAAATAAAGTGAAACACATACTTAACCCCTTCCCGACATGCGCCGTAATAGTACGGCGCGTGTCGGGTCTGTAACTATGGCGACCGCCCGGGAGTCGGGCGGCCGTCATAGCCGCCGGGTGTCTACTGCTTTAAGCAGTAGACAACCGGCTCTCATGCCTCCGATCGGTCCCCGGACCGATCGGAGGCATTAACCCCTCGCCCCGGAGGCGCCATTTTCCCGGCGGCGCATGGGCGCCGCCATTTTGGCAAGGATCGCCGGCTCCTGGAGCATGCTCCAGGGCCGACATCATGTTGCCATGACAGCCGAGAGCCTTGTTAAAGGCTCCCAGCCGGTCTGCAAATTCTCTCTTTTGCAGGCTGGTCTATGCAGCCTGCAAAAGAGATGATGATTTTTTGCAATGCATTGCAATGCATTAGCATTGTAATGCATTGCATTAGTGATCAGACCCCCTGGGGTTCAACACCCCTAGGGGGTCTACTAAATGCAAAAAAAAAATTAAAAAAAAAGTTAAAAAAAAAATATAAAAAAATATAAAAAGTATTAAAAGTTCAAATCACCCCCCTTTCCCTAGAACAAATATAAAAGTAGTTAAAAACTGTGAAACATATACATGTTAGGTATCCCCGCGTCCAAAATCGCCCGCTCTACAAATCTATAAAAATATTTTTCCTGTTCGGTAAACGCCGTAGCAGGAAAAATAGTCAAAAGTGCCAAACCGCCATTTTTTCACTGTTTTGATTCTGATAAAAATTTGAATAAAAAGTGATCAAAGCAATAACATTTCCCGAAAATGATAGAACTAAAAAGTACACCCGGCCCCGCAAAAAAAGACGCCCTATGCATCCCCGTACACCTATGTATAAAAAAGTTACGGCTGTCGGAATATGGCGACTTTTAGAAAAAAAATTTTTTAACACCGTTTTGGAATTTTTTTTAGGGGTCAAAATGTAAATAAAACCATATAAATTTGGTATCCCTGGAACCGTACCGAAACACAGAATATAGGGGACATGTCATTTTGGCTGCACAGTGAACGCCGTAAAACCAAAGCCCGTAAGAAAGTCGCAGAAATGCATTTTTTCTTCAAATCCACCCCATTCTGAATTTTTTTCCTGCTTCCCAGTACATTATATAGAATAATTAATGGTAGCATCATGAAGAAAAATTTGTCCCGCAAAAATTAAGACCTCATATGGCTCTGGGAGCGGAGAAATAAAAAAGTTATGGGGTTTAGAAGGAGGGGAGTCAAAAACGAAAATCAAAAAATGCCATCGGCGGGAAGGGGTTAATGTGTATCTCTGTGTCCAAAAATGCCCAGTCTACCATCTTAGAAAAATTGTTTTCCCATGTGGTGAATCCCATAGCAGGAAAAAAATAAAAAGAGGAGACCGACATTTTTTGCAGTTTTGCAAATTTATTTCAAATTAATTTATTATTATTATTATTAATAATAATAATTACATTTTATTTAGTAATTTTTTAAAATAATTTGGATAAAAAAAGCAATAGACATTCCCTATATTGGTATGAATAAAAAGGACATTTGACCCCACAAAAAAAGGATGTCTTATAAATCCCTGTAAATGGAAATATATACAAAGTTATAGGTGTCTGAATGCAGTGAGTCCAAGAATTTTTTTTGCAAAGTTTTGGATTTTTTTAAGGGGTTAACCCATAGAATACAGGTAGCCTTTCATTTTGGCTGCACAGTGAATGCTGTAAAAACAAAGCCTGTAAGAATGTTTTGCAAATGCAGCTTTTCTCCAATTCCACCCCATTCTGAATTTTTTTCTTCCCAGTACAACGTATGGAATATAACAATACCAATTCCAAATACTATTTGATGAGAAAAAATTAAGCTCCGATATGACTCTGTGAAATGAAAAATAAAAAATGTATGGCTTTTGGAAGGCTGGGAATCAAAAATGAAAATCATAAAATGCCTGTTGGTAGGGAGGAGTAAAGATGATCCAAAAAATAATGAATTTCAATACGTTTAATTAATGACAATGTTTTATCTGACTCATTAAAATAGATATATTAACTAGAATTTCATTCACGTCTGCCAACTAGTTAAACTTTACATATATTGCCTACAAATCAAAGTTCGAGCCGTTTGTAAAGTAAAACTTTCTGCCTTCTAGAGTGAAATCCACGTCAGTCTAGAGAATCTACAATGCCTTCCACTGAGTTTGTTGCAGGCTGGATATCAGGTAATATAAAAATACATAGTAGAGTATTCATAGCATATCTTACGTGTGCATGTGCTGTATGAATCCCAACCGTGTGCTCATTGCTTATAAAACCTTTGCACTTGTAGTAAAGGTCATTCTCTATACACAGGTAAGAGATTTCCTGCAAATAAATTCAGCGACGTTTCAACTACGTACCATATCTAAAATGATTGTAGTCATAAAGTGTGGTGCTATGAGGTGCAGCGAAGGAGGAAAATTATATATTTATACTGTACACGGCGGGTGAGGTTTGGTTTTGTGGTTTTCTGCAACACTTCAAAATCTAAGCCCTCATTCACATCTGCATGGGGAAGTCCACATGAGGACCCCCCGGATGGAATACTGAACGCAACTGCAAGCGGTGTGCCAGTGAAAGCACACGGACCCCATAGACTATATTGGGGTCCGTGTGCTTGCCGCCAGATCTTCGCAGGGATCATGCGGACAGGAAAGTAGTTCACAATCTACTTTCCTGTCCATATAATTTGTGCGGGCAGTGCACGGCAAGTACAGGGACCCCATTATAGTCTATGGGGTCCGTGTGCTTTTACGGCACAGCGCTTCGTGTTGCGTTCGGTATTCCGTTCATGCGGACTCCCCAAACGGAATACCGCACGCAGATGTGAACGAAGGGTAAAAGTCTGCCCATGCAAGACAGAATGTTTAGGTTACATGGCCGAGTGTTCATTCCCAATGTTTTCTAATATTTTTAGAGCATGTCCTATTTAGATCTGTTTTCAAGGATTCGAGATGCCCATTGAAATGAATGTAAACTGATAACGCTCATGTCATCTGAGTGATTTACGTTAAAAAAAGGGTCAATACTTGGATTGCACACTTAGTCGTGTGTATGAAGCCCTGGACTGTTTGTGCATGGTAAAAATTGGCTTGTCACCCTAAGTTTTCTCAGGTCCTTCAGGGCTTGTTTCAGTTTTAGGTAAATAATCATTGTAGGCTAACCTACAATGTGTATCACCATTTTTTTTTTTATTTATTGGAATATATGACTTCTTTGCTACTGTGTTTTTATTTTCTGATTATATATTTTTTTTCATTCTATTTTCTGTCATGTCATGATTATGTGGCCTTCGTCTTCCTGAGCCATAACCCATCAAAAGTAAAACAATAGCTAATGCTAGATTCCATTGGCGGACCAGAACGGTGGATAGGATGACCGCTGCAACAATGTTCAAATACAAATCCTGATGGATCCCATTTCTTTACAGCAGGTGCCTCATTTACATCACAGACAAGAAACACCGCTTTAGATAAGATCACTGTCTCGTCTTTGCATCCACTACTTACAATAGTTAACATCATGCCCTTTAATCCTCCTCCCTGCGTAGAGCATGTCTACAAAACTCCTCCATAGACCTCAACAAGTCAGCTCCAGACTATTGCTGCCTGTGACTGCTGCAGACTATGGCTGCTTTCAATAAATATAAGAAATAGTAATACCGTATATACTCGAGTATAAGCCGACCCGAATATAAGCCGAGACCCCTAATTTTACCACAAAAAGCTGGGAAAACTTATTGACTCGAGTATAAGCCGAGGGGGGGAAATGCAGCAGCTACTGGAAAATTTCCAAAATTGAAATGGTCGGAGTTTTTGGGTGCAGTAGGTGCTGGGGAAGGGGAGGGGGTGTCTTGGCTGGCTGTCTGCCCCGTCCCTGAGCTTGAGGACTGTTTCCCCCCCACACACACACATGGAACTCAGCCTGGCTGAATATAGGGTATCTGCAGTGCTCCTATTAACCCCTTCCCAACGGAATAAGAGCACTGCAGATCCCCTATATTCAGTAGACCGGGCACTGTCAGACACAGGAATACCTAATGTGTATGTGTCTCACAGTCATTTTCTACTTTTATATTTATTCTAGGAAAATAATTTTTTTTTTTTTTTTGCTGACTCGAGTATAAGCCGGGGGAAGGCTTTTTCAGCACAAAAACTGTGCTGAAAAACTCGGCTTATACTCGAGTATATACGGTATATTACATTTAAGGGTAGGTTCACACGGGGTTTTTTGGTCCGGAACCTGCGGCGGAGGCCATGAATGGGCCTGGTCAGGAGGAGGGAGTGTCTTCAGGCCGAATCGCCAGGTGAAACGGCCTGAAGAATGAGCACTTCGCTTCTTTTTCCGAGAGCTGGAACAAACCGTCTCCCAGAAAAAAACTCCTGAGCGGCTCCCATTGATTTCAATGGGAGCCGTCTTTTTGGTCAGGATTTTGTGGTGAATATGGCCTCAAAATCCTGACCAAAAAACTCAGTGTGAAATTACCCTAAGATGTTTATTTGCATAAAACTGAAACAAGTCTTTACTTTGTATATGATGTCCTATAGTAACTTAGGGTGACAAATATACAAAAATAGAAGCTATCGGGAGAAGCATATACCTCTTTCCACCTATGTAATGGGAATGTGCTTGTTTTCTTAGATTTTCTTTTGTCCAGCATTACATATTCTGTAAACGTCAGAAAACATTCAGTGTGACAAATATTTAATTAGGGGACATCTAAAAGGTCTGTTTCCTGTTATTGTTGAACTGCGTCTAACCTGAACCTGTGACATAGTTATTTATACGGGTTGGTGAAATTATGGGTTGTCCCATGAACTGAAGACTGCAGGACCTTTCTCACACTTCACATTCAACCTGAGCAAAGCCTCTTGGCAGTCGGCACTTAGGTTTAATGTGGAGTAGGAGAAAGGTCCTGTGGCCTTCAGTTCGTAGAACAATCTCTTTAAGTCATGCACTTTGAGAAAAAGTGACATATTTAAAGGGGTTGTTTAAAGGGGTTGTCCCTTATCATATCCATGTCCTATCTATACTGCTTGTTATGACTTTTCCTAAATACACTGCTTCAGCAAAATTGCTTTGTTTGTCCACTATCTTAATTTATTCACTTCATTGTTGAGACTGCTTCTATGGCCCTTGGAATTATCTGCTCATTTCCCAAGTGACGTAGCTGCCTGCTCTCAGGGGGGAGGGAGGAGGGGCTAAGTGCACAGGAGTGAGCCTGTGTCTGTAGCTGTTCCTGTGTCTGCACCACACGTGACCTAGCTTCCTGCTCTCAGATAAAGGAAGGGGGAAATGAGTGCTGCTTTCTTATATAAAACAGTCTAAATCCTAGTGGGCTAAAGGACCTTGTCCCTCTGCTCACTAGGATTTAGCCGACTCTATAGAGAACAAGCTAAATCCAAGTGTTATAGGACCTTTGATGACATCACAGGCCCTTCAGTTGTCCCATAGGATCACGCTATGTGGTGGGCGGAGCTACACACTAATTTGGGGGTGGAGCTAAACTGGAGATAGTCGGACAGTATGGCTTTGCAAATGAAACTCCTCCCGCCAATTGACGTCGAAAACCAGGAAGAAAGAAGTCTTTGCAGCAGTGAAGACTGGTGAGCAAGGGACATGGGAATACCACTTTAACTATCTGTTCTTAGTAATGGTGATTCATTCCCTTTAAGTAAATAACATCTTTTCATTGTGGAATGAAAATTTATCAGTTTTTCACTGATCTTGCTGTTATGAAATCAGAACCTACATAGATTCAGAAGTTAAATTGTGCATAGCCAATGTTTTTCACAGTTAGCACACTGACCCATTATTTTCTATGTCCGCATACACATATCCATGTTTTATCATGGTTCCGTGAGTGGGGCTGTAGCCCAGGCAGCGCCGCACCTCCCATGAGGCGACCTGAAGCGACTGCTTCAGGCGGCACTATGCCAGGGCCTCGGGAGGGCGGCATTTTTGCTGACCTAGCTGTCCTGGACTGGCTTAGCGTCACCGTGTCTGCAGCCCGACATGGGAAGCGAGCGGTGTATTGGGGCGGCCCTACTGAACGCAGCGCTGCTCCAGCGGCCGCCCCTCACACTCAGGCAGAGAGCAGGTCCTCTCCCTGCCTGCTCTTTGCCTGCGAATACCGCTCGCTCCGCTCGGCCACGCCCCATTTCCGCTCGACCCCGCCCCCTTCCGCTCGACCTGTCCCTTTATTGCGAACCCGCCCCCTCAGCTCCGCCCCTCATCGGGGGGGGGGGGGAGCTTTCTGACGCCGCTTCAGGCGGCAGAAAGCCCAGGTTCACCCCCGAGCCCAGGCAGAACAGGTCCTATTCATGTCCATTTTGTGGTCTCATCTCACTGAAGCAAATCACTGGGTCCATGGAGGCATGGACAGCCCACAGATATCATTCATGTGCCATCTGTGCCATTTCACCATGGACCCGGCCCATGCACACAGTCATGTGCATGTAGCCTTAGCTTTTAACTGGATATTGACGCAACTGGCGATAAGACAACTTTGATCACTGTCACCCATTTCACGTTGATCAACTTTTTATCTTTCAGGCGCCCTGGGGATTGTTGTTGGACATCCTATAGACACAGTTAAGGTGAAGAACCTATGTCTTAGAATGGAATGACAATAGTTCTTGTTATGTACAACTTGCTGGCAGTAACATGACGTTGTGACATCTCCTGCTTTGTTACAGGTACGCCTGCAGACACAGAGCAGGTACCGAGGAATTCTAGACTGCATAGTGAAGACTTACAAGAAAGAAACCGTGAGTGCTTACTGTTATATATTGCATGCTATCATGGAAGAAATCAGATACCAGATAACATTATTAAAACATGGAAATGATAAAAATGTATGCTGATAAATTTATATTATTTGTCAAAAAATTGTGGTGCCAAGATATTCTCCCAAATGTTTCTGAGGAAGCAACATGTTGGGTAACTTTATGTATGTTATCTCTGTGTCCATGTACGGTGGCCATTTGCATATTTACCTATTTTGACCCTTACTGGTTACAAGCAATCACCCATGGAATGGTCTTGTGGTAAGAAAAGTCCCAACATTCCCTTTAATAGTTCCTTACTTTTCTTGGGTGTAAGGCAAATGGTGTTATGGAAAGATCCTCTGTTTTTGAAGTTAAAGTAGACAACATTGACTACTATATTTTGATTTTATAATTTTTTTTATTTTTTGCATCAGTAACAGCCCTTTGATCTACTCCTTAGGCTGGTCTTACACGACCGTAATGCTTTAACGGTCCGCAAGTTGCTGATCAGCAACACTAGTTGCTGATCATCAACTTACACTCCGCAGATGTACGTGACCTGCCGCACTCGCCCATAGAGTTCTATGGGCGAGTCCATGCAGTGCCGTGAATTGCAGCCATTACGGACATGTTCTAAAAAGTGCGGACCTCGGTTGCGGCCCGGCACACCTGGGAGAAAATATCCGGTGGTGTAAGAGGCGGCATTGAGTATAATGTGTCCGCAATTGAAAACCCTCAATTGCAGACCATTTGCGGACTTAAACTACGGTCGTGTAAGACCAGCCTTACTCTCTTTCTTGCACAATGTTGCCTCTGTGGGTGGTTGGCTGGTAGGTTCATGCTGACGGACTCCTTTTCTCTGATTTCTCTTCTTTCGGTCTTACCCTCCACCATTACCCATCGCTGTACATTCCAGCCAGAACCTTTGTCATTTCCAAGACCATTGCGGTACTCTGTGTTGGATCTGTGAATGATTCTTGTTTAAATAGTGTAAATAGAGTCAGATGAGCATTTGTAACCTTGGTCATACGCCAACATTTGTAGGACTTTGGTTATAACTGGGTTGCACACCATGTTATCACTTTACATTATTTGTTCAGTTAACTGCTTGCTATTTTAGGCTGTTGTTTTGGCATGTTTGTATTTTTTTTATGTTCCCTATTGCCAAATCTCATAAAAAAACTTAAGTTAACAAGCATTTGTAATAATAAGTAATGAAGGATATGGGGGATGTCTTTAGGACTTCTTAAAGCCAGATATAAACTGGCCAGAAGATTCCCAGATTGCCCCATTGTTTTGTCTTCCCTCACCTACCTGACCTACCTATCAAAGTTAATGGACCCACACTTACTCCAAACTCAAAAGCCTGTTGCTTTGGGGAACGTTTCATTCTGCCCTGTCCTTCAAGCCACGCAATCCTCAAGTCCTCCTGCCCTTTCCAACTCAAAAACCTTTTTGAATCCACTCCTTCATCTTCTTCAACTTGGACTACTGCAACACCGTTCTCTATAACCTCCCAACAAATACTTACGCTCCTCTTTAATCCACCCTCAGCTCTTCCTCTCTCTTAAGCCACCTCTCCTCATTTTCATCAACCATCAAGTAATTGGAGTTTATGACAATAATGTCTACATACAAGACCATCCAGAGCCTGTCCCCTCTCTGCATCTCCGACCTAATCTCCAGATACCTTTACACATGTAACCTCCGAACCACTCAAGATCTTCTCTGCTCTTCAGTTATCCACTTTTCATAAAACTGTCTCCAAGATTTCTCCCATGCACCTTGGAAAAATATGCAAATCTGTTTTCCAAGATGTAAATAGGAAAACCGTGCCTCTGTTTGCTGCCCTCTAGGATCAGCCCCCTTAAACATCATGCCCAACTTTTCCAACAAGCCTTGATGCTATGATGCGGGGTTTAGCCAAATCAGTATCCCAGCTGTGGACAGCGCTGTTACGATCTGGTTGGACCTCCTCAGCACAGCGTAGGGAAAACTGATTTGGCAGAGATGAGGAACTTCTAGACCCGGTTCTGGGGATAATATCACTCCTTCAGGAGAGATCACCTTCACAGTATGGAGACTTACAAAAGTCTTTTTCGCTCCACTGGGGGATTATGTCCACAGTTGGAATACTGATATGGCTAAACCCCACATCATGGCATCAAGGCTTGTTGAAAAAGTCGGGTATGATGTTTAAGGGGGCTGCTCCTAGAAGGAGTGCAAAAAGGATTTTGTAAGTCCCCATCGCCTGTGAATGTGATCTCTGCGTAAGGAGTGCTATTATCCCCAGAATCCCGTGCAGCTCTCACACATTGAATGCACTACTACAATACCTAAGACTGTCCCACTTCAATCTTCAAGACTAACTTTTTCAGGAAAACCTAGAACCTGCAATATCTCCACTGCCATCACACTAGCATCTGACCAGTTTTACCCTCACCTACTGTCCCTCTCCCCCCTGCCCTTCCACGCAGGGTCCCAGGGTCCGCTCCAGTTGGTCACCAAATTAACCTATTGTGCATATTTTTGTATTATGTATATAAACCCTCTTCAGATGTAAAGTACCATGGAATTAACCGTACTCTAAAAATACATAATAATGATAATAATAATGGATTTTGCCAAAAAAAAAAACCAAAACAATCTAATTTTATATAAATTTTTCTTGTTTTGCCTTCCTTAGATTTTTGGATTTTTTAAAGGAATGAGTTTTCCCGTGGGATGCGTGGCCGCTAGTAATTCCTTAATGTTTGGATCATATAGCAATGCATTACTCTATATATCTGGAACAGAGAGTAAAGACTGGAAAAATCCACCACAAAACCATCACGTCTTTCTAGCTGGCTGCTTTGCTGGACTTGTACAAGTAAGTTTTGCAGATCTATACTGAATTTGATATTATTTCAAATATACTCAAACTGAAAAAAAATGCTACAAATCTATGGCAAATGCTTGATAAAAGTCAGGCGATCATACGATACACTTATATACATTTTTTGCCAACCCAAAACCGAATATTTCCAACACGATGGATCTGGTTTTGGTAGGCCATGAGCCAGAGTCAATGGCCATTGTGTTAATTTTTCAGTAAGGTGAAATGGGCAAAATTGATGTGTTTTTTTTTTAATCAACTTATCCTCCATGTGTATGGTAGCTTTACAGACTCCAAAAATGATGAAGTACAGACCATCCCCCAGGCACCATGGAGTGATAGCAGGGGTGAACCATGGGTTTCTGCCGCTTGAGGCCTGGGGCTGCGCGGAGGGGACGGGGCCGAGTGGAGCGAGCGTCTTTAGCAGGCAGGGAGAGGACCTGCTCTCTGCCTGAGCGTGAGGGGCAGCCGCTGGAGCAGTGCTCCCCAATCCACCGCTCAGTGATGGTGACCCTAAGCCAGTCCAGGACAGCTTGTCCTGGACTGGCTTATATCAGCAAAAATGCCGCCCTCCCCGGGGCCCTGGCATAGCGCCGCCTGAAGCGGTCGCTTCAGGTTGCCTCATGGGAGGTGCGGCGCTGAGTAATATACAATAGAGTGATATACAACAGAGTAGTATCTCTGTGTATAGTGTCACCACCTTATCTAGGCCTTCAGCAGCTGAATAGAGCTGTAGTGACTCTTCTTTTCTTGTCCCAGTCCATTCATCTGTCAAGAAAGATAAAGAAAGTGGTCAGTGTCAATCCTGCAATATTTTACGATAATTTTTTTTTATAGGTATAGCCATGTACAAATACCAGAAATAAATAAAAAAAAAAGTTTGATTTTTTACTATACTATAGCTTACTTTTATAACATTTCCAAACAAAGTCATACACACTTATATATCTGCAGGTATTTTTTACAGCACCAGTAGACCTGATAAAAGTGAGGTTGCAGAACCAAACAGAGTCATTCAAGAGACAAGCAAAGGCGGACAATCTTCAGGCTCGGTATCGTGGACCTGTTCACTGTGCTCTGAGCATAGTCAGAGCAGAAGGCATTGTAGGTCTCTACAGGGGAACAAATGCATTGATTCTACGGGATGTGCCCACTGTTGGTTTATATTTCATAACGTATGAAGTCCTTTGCAAACGGATGACTAGAGATGGTGAAATACCAGGTAAGACTGAGCGTTTACACTGGGCACTGGATGTTAGGTGTATGTGAGAGTAATATAAGTTGGGGGAAAGGATTTTCTCTTGGCCACATTGCCATTTTGTGTATCCTGTCTGTATAGACCAGTGGTTCCTAACCTTTCTAATGCCGTGACCCCGCAATACAGTTCTTCATGTTGCAGTGACCCCATTCAATTTGGAATGTGCGTCCATAACGGCGTGCATTCCAGCTGAATAGTGCTCCTGCAGACAGTAGCGCGGCTTCTCAGCGGCTAAAGCCATCGGAAATATGTATTTTCTGATGGCTTTAGGCATACCTCCAAACTTTTGAAGACCAGAAAGAAGGACAAAATGTGCGGTGTGCGCCGCCCACTTTTATGTTGACTCCGCCCATTCCCATTCATTTTTTATGTGCTCCCACACAGTATAATCCTCCTACAGTCACCCGTGCATTATATATCCCCCCGCCATCTCTCCACCTGTTTCATGTCCCCCATCTCTGCCCCCAGTGTCATGCCATACCCCCCCTTCATCTGCCCATAGTTTCATGTTCCCCCATCTCTGCCCAGAGTTTCATGTCCCTCCATCTCTGACCCCAGTTTCATGTCCCCCCGTGTCATGCCGTACCCCCCCTTATCTGCCCACAGTTTCATGTCCCCCATCTGTGCCCAGAGTTTCATGTCCCTCCATCTCTGTCCCCAGTGTCATGCTGTCCCCCAGTTTTATGGGCCCCTTCATTATGTTCCACCTTAATGTTTAAAACAAAAAAAAAACCCCACTTATACTCTCCTTCCAGCTCCAGCTTCCCGCTCTCTCCGCAGTCTCGCTCACTCATACAGTTGTAGGCACGATGTGACGTCATCACATCACGGCTACACATGCAGAAGCCGCAGCGCAGTGTTAAAGCAGGAGCTGAGCTGTGACAGCTCCTGCTTTAATCGCTTGTGTGTTCCACTCATCGGTGTCCTCCGGGCGCCGATGAGTTGAAACCGGGACATACCTCCCACCGACCGGGACGGTTGGGAGGTATGCTTTAGGCGACCCCTGTGTTTTGGTCATTCGGCCCCCCGCCGGGGTTGCGACCCACAGGTTGAGAACCGCTGGTATAGACTGAAGGCAAACTCACTTATTCAATTTTTTTTAATCTTTGCAATATAAATCTGCAGAACCCATAAATGTATATGCACCATTTTATGAATTCCTTATTTTTTTATATGTAGACTCATGGACTATGCTCTTTGCTGGAGGTTGCGCCGGAACGGCGGCATGGGCCGCTGCAAACCCAATGGATGTTATAAAGAGCCGTTTGCAGATGGATGGGATGCAAGGTGCCCGATATCGCGGAATACTTGACTGTATTTCTAAGAGCATTAAACAAGAAGGGTTGCGTGTGCTTTGTAAAGGACTCACAGCAAACAGTCTCCGCGCCTTTCCTGTGAATGCAGTGACTTTTCTGAGCTATGAAAAGCTTCTAGAGAACTATCGATAAATCTGTTACCAACTACAACTTGTTTCAACCTAATATTCTTCTGTGTGTGTGCACATGCAGACTGATATATAATCCCTTTATACTTAACCAAACATTTGTAAAGAGGTTGTTGGGGATTACAAAAGTATGGCTGCTTTCTTCCAGAAACAGCACACCACCTGTCCATAGGTAGTGTGTGGTATTACAACTCATGCCCAAGGAGGTTGTCCTTGAGGCAGCAAAAATAGGTATTGTTTTCCTAATTACATCCTGGAAAACAGATTTGCATATTCCCCAGAATCCCTCAGTGGAGCAAAAATGGCTTGTAAGTCTCAATACGTCTGCAAAGGCACTCTCCTTAAAGGGGTATTCCCACGTCGGATACTCACCAGTCTTCGCTGCTGTAAATTCTTCTTTCTTCCTGCTTTGTTGCGTCATTGGTGGGCGGGGTCACATATGCAAAGCCAACGGCGAGAAGACGTCGCTTCTATGCAGCTCGCCCTGCGTGTGCACTCCGATGCAGCTAGGCATCGGACATTCAGCCTTCACAATGCAATACAGACCCAGCATCCGCTGTAATAGAGAGGCGGATGCTGGGGAGGGTTCCGCTCCTCCACCCCCTCCGGAATAGCAACATTGCTCCTGCCGCTGCTGGCTTCATGCAGGGCAGGAGCGTAGCGATGTTTCAGGCACCTGTGCCGGCGTCTAACCCTCCCCGGCATCCGCCTCTCTATTACAGCGGATGCCGGGTCTGTATTGGCGGCCCCTTCCCCCCCCAAAGTGTAAACTACCCCCCCTCCAGGCTCCTCCCTCCCCCCTGAGAGCAGCAGATACATCACTTGACTTTTGACCAGATAAGTCAAGGGCTGTGTCAACAATGAATTGAATAAAGTAAGATAGTGGACAAACAAAGCAGTTTTGCTCAAGCAATGTATTTAGGAAAAGTCTTACATTCACATTAACAAGCAGTATAGATAGGATCCTTGTGATGGGACAACCCCTTTAAGGAGTTCATAGTCCCTGAACTCAGCCCCATTCATTTTCACGGAGCTAAGCTGTAATACCATGAACAACCCATAGACAGACGTGGTGCTGTATCTGGAGGAAATTATTTATGTTTTTATATTACTTGACAACAACTTTAACAAAAAGCCCCCCCAAAAAAAACATGCAGAGACAGATACCATGTATTATATAGTCTTTGTCTGCTTGAATATTTGGAAAACTTTGAAAGCTATAAAAAAAACCCCTAAAAGATGGTAATTGGGACCAGCAAAAACCTTACCTCAAGTCTTTGAACCTCTTTAGGGTGAATGTATTTAAAGGAGTTTTTTCAAGTAAACAGGAAAACCCAGGGGGGCCTGAGAATGGGCTAAAATAAAAAAAAAAGGTGCAATATTCACCTACCTCCACTCCACTGTTTTAGCATCAGATACCCTGTTCCATTACATGCCAGGACTGGTTGGGCCTGAGGTTGAGTGGCTCAGGTGACCACTTCTGGGTACGGGTCACATCACTGCTACAACATCACTGGTACCCATTATCAGCTTATAATATGGCCATTCTGGGCACCCAAATTTTTCACCAACTTTAACAATTGTATGTTACTTAGAAGCGGCCTCCACTGGATATAGGATCTTACATGTATCGGCTGCAACTAGTCTTCCCATAAGCAAGAGGGCAGCATCATAGTGTAGGCCTCTTCCCAGCATTGTGATGGTACCCCAGACCTCTGATCCCTTGGTCCAGCAGCATCCGAAGTGCATGGTGTACAAACCAAACTCGGAACTGGTTGAGAATGAGAATTCCTATAAATGTTCATTCATCAATAATCAGCCCATTTATAAGGTCCTGAAAACTTTATCCTGGTGGGGGTCACAAGGTTTATACAGTCGGGGGCCCATGGTAATTTTTATCTACCCTGGATGATCATTAACACCGTGAGCACCGGTGAGCGTTTTATGTTCTCCGCCATGAAACCGTTTTTTTTTTAATCGGACACAAAGTCCGGCATGTCCGACTTTGTGTCCGGTTAAAAAAAAACGGTTTTGCTGCGGAGAGCATAAAACGCTCACCGGTGCTCATGGCCGGACACTTTTCAAACCCATTCAAATGAATGGGTTTGAAAAATGCGTGCAGGTTTCCATCTGCTGTCCAGTTTTGGGCAGGAAACGGAAGCCTGCATAATGGAGACCCCGGTCGCAGATGTGAACGAACCCTTATAGGTCAGTAATACTTATTTGAGCCTTAAATTCAATATCTGCAAAAAAAAAAAAAGGTGACAATTTCGTGAGGGGTTTTACAATTTTAATTTGACTGTTAGGAGGTTAAAGTGGTGGTAGACGCCATGTAAATGTGCAGGGACTGGGACCACTGGCGGCCATCTCTTCACCACTTGCAAGTGTGGCCAAGAAGCCATGGATTTAGCCTGCATGACCAACACCAGGATATGTTTACACTACTCTCCCCGAAACAGTCAGCAGATTTAAAGGGACTCTCCACCACCAAAATTGCTTTTAGGCCGGGGGCCGCAAGTAGTTTAACCCCTTAAGGACCAGGCCATTTTTTGGTTTCGCATTTTCGTTTTTCCCTCCTCACATTTCAAGAGCCATAACTTTTTCATTTTTCAGTTCACAGAGTCACATGATAGCTTATTGTTTGCGGGACAAATTGTACTTTGTAATGGCACCATTCAATATGCTGTGCAATGTACTGGGAAGCTGGAAAAAAATTCAGAATGAGGCGCAATTGGAGAAAAAATACATTTGCGCCATTTTCTTATGGGTTTAATTTTTACAGCATTCACTGTTTGGTACAAATGACATGTTACCTGTGTTCTACGTGTCAGTACAAACGCGGTGATACCAAATTTATATAGTATTTGAAATTTTTTGATACTTTTAAAAAAATGATAAACTTTGCAAAATAGAAAAAAAAAATTGTGTCATCATGTTCTAACACCTGTAACTTTTTCATATTTCCATGTATGGAGCTGGTTGTGGTGTCTTTTTATGCGGGACAAGATGACGTTTCTATTGATACCATTTGGGGAAAGATCCGATGGTTTGATCACTTTTTATTCAATTTTTTATAGGAGGCCAAGTGTTGAAAAAAACGCTTTTTGGCTGTTTTTATTTTTTTTGCCGCTACGCCGTTCGCAGTACGGGATAAATGTTTTAATATTCTAATAGTTCAGGCATTTTGGAGCGCAGGGATACCTAATATGTTTATGTTTAATGTTCTTTAATTACTTTTATAGCTGATCTAGGGAAAGGGGGGTGATTTGAACTTTTATATTTTTTTTATTTTTTTAATACTTTTAAAAACTTTTTTTTTTCTTCTGTTACATTTATGATCAGACCCCTTAGGTACCTTGAAACCTAGGGGGTCTGATCGCTCATACTATTCACTGCAATACTACAGTATTGCAGTGAATAGGAAAATCGCAGCACTTCTATTAGACGATGCCTCTGGCATCCTGTAATAGATCTAGTGCAGAGACAAGCCTGGAAGCCTTCAATAGGCTTCCGGCTGTCATAGCAACCGATCACCGCCCTCTTGTGACGTTCAGGAGGGCGGCGATCGGGGAAACATGGCGGCGCCCATGCCGCCGGCGCCGTTTACACACTGCGGTCACGTTTGACCGCAGTGTGTAAAGGGTTAACAGCAGCGATCGGCTCGGGCACCGACCGCTGCTGTTAGTGGCAGGTCCTGGCTGTATTATACAGCCGGCATCTGCCGTGTATGGAGCGAGCTCAGCGTGTGAGCTCGCTCCATACATCCCCATGCGACCCATGACGTACAGTTACGTCAAGGGTCGCTAAGGGGTTAAAAAGCCACGACTTTGTCTCAGTGTTTTACAGTACCTGCAAAGTGGATGGGCTTCTGGCTAATCCTGTCCACACTTTGGAGAAAAATATCCGCTGCGATTTCCAAAATCATTGTGGTTTTGTAAATCGCAGCATGTCAATTATACCTACGGCAACGCTGCCCTTTTCAGTATAACAGGGGCAGAAAGTCTGCAGAAGACTATGTGGAATCTCTGTGAACAGACCAAGCTGCGTTTCCGTTGCGCTTTTGCACTACGCCCACAGCAGGTCCAACCAAGAATTGCCTTTTTACATACACACTCTATTTCTCAGCTTCATTTTTTACTGGCGCGCCATTGCCGTCGTGCGTCTAGCGTGTAATAGTAGACAGCTGAGAATTTCTCCTGTTAGGGCAGAGTTTCCAAGTTTTCCTACATATGGAACTATTTATGTGGGAAAACATTTGCTACCATCCCAAAATAATGTGTGTATCTGTTCTGAGACGGAAGCAACATCAGAAGCCTTGTCCAAATATGGTTTAGTCTATGGAGCCTGTTCCTGTTGTGTACACTGGCAGGAAGAATTGATTTCCGAAAGAATGGCGTGCTTATATCACATTTTGTGCTCTGGGCCCTAACACAAAATTGGTGCCCCTACGTACCAT